>NC_068989.1:45609362-45613095 GCF_001194135.2 Octopus bimaculoides | reverse complement strand
TATTCTTTTATTCTTTTACTTGTTTCAGTAATTTGACTGCGGCCATGCTGAAGCATCGCATTTAGTCGAACTGATCGACTCAGAAATTTAAATGCTACTTATTTAATCGGTCTGTTTTGCCGAACCGCTAGTTCATGGAGACGTAAACACACCAACATCGGGACACACAAACACACACACACAAATATATGCATATATGTATATATATATATATATACACTATGGGCTTCTTTCTATTTCCGTCTACCAAATCCACCCACAAGGCTTTATTCGGCCCGAGGCTATAGTAGAAGACACAGTGGGGCTAAACCCGGAACCATGTGGGTGGGAAGCAAGCTTCTTACCACACAGCCAGCCACGCCTAATATTAAGATCTTTATAATGCGTTAAAACTAAGATGTATTAAATGCATATATTCTGAGCACTTTGTTTATTCTTTCACTAAATGTTTCAAACATCTAACACTCATAAATTTCTTTCACATAGTAGAGATTGTCGCTCCAACAATATCAGTCCACCAATGGTACACCGCATGTGTGTATATACATATGCAGTATTAGCGGCGGAAGCATTACTAGTATCGTAAAACAATCTCCGTCTTTCGTAACGTGAATATACAAACACAAAGCCACAATACTGCCGTATTCGTCTTCAGAAGCCATGTCATATAGATGTAGAGTGCTACAAAGCAAAGAAGTATCTACATGAGACAAAAAATATCAGGCAGCTGTAAAGGAAATTTCTAACAAGTTTTCGTTTGCTGTTGATACTTCTATGCTTTTCAGCACTATACAGCTATACAAGATGGCTTCTCAAGACGAAGGGCACAATGTTCAGTCTTTATATTAGTATATCCACTTTAAGTAAGATATGCATATTGCTTTTCGGTACTAATAATACTTTAGTTACTAAGAAGAAATCCTTACCCAGCACGCCAGCTATTTGTGACACTAGTGACCGCTTAATCACGATATTTGCATATATGATTAGTCGGGAATTTCATCTAAGCATTTGGTGATAGAGCATGCTCTCTAACGATAACGCTGAAATATGCAGAATCACGTAATGTAGCAATTCCTGAACTTATTGCAAACTTTATGTCCAAGATCAGAGACCTGAACCCGTGATTGCAAAGTCAACGCCTAAATTACACATTAGACATACATGCATGGATATACCCAGACATACAAGTATATACCCACACAAACACTTGTATTAACTCCAAAATATCACAAAGCAAAAATTACACATAATCTTCTGAAATTCTTTAGTAATATGGGCCTAAGCATTTCCTTCATTGATGATAGAACAAAGGTTAATTTTCTTGACCTTACGCTTAACTTAAATACAGCCTTATATTTCCCATACCGTAAACCTTTAATCAACCTAAAATACACCAGCATTCACCCTACTAATAAAACAAAAATATTGGTTAAAAACATATCGCTTGGAATCTCTAAATTATCCGCCAATGTAAACGTTTTCAATAATAACGCTGATTTCTATAAGGCAGAGTATAAGGAACAAATTAAGTATTAACCATCTTGATCCTGGTTCTACCACTACCTAACTAGATAGTAATTATGTTGCTACTACTACTACTACTACTACTACTACTAATAATAATAATAATAATAATAATAATAATAGCAACAACAGCAACAACAACAATAATACTCATATTGTTCCTCCTGTAGACAATAATCCGAATAATAACCAACTATATCAAAATAGCCAAAGTCATATCTTCGAAAATTTGAAAACAAG
Organism: Octopus bimaculoides; assembly: GCF_001194135.2. Classification (NCBI taxonomy): domain Eukaryota; kingdom Metazoa; phylum Mollusca; class Cephalopoda; order Octopoda; family Octopodidae; genus Octopus; species Octopus bimaculoides. The sequence continues at coordinate 45,611,328 of NC_068989.1, read as the reverse complement.
CATTCTAAGGGAAGTAAATACACTTCCTCACTCTTTTTCTGTAAAATTAAAAAAAAAAAAAAGACGCTAAGTTTTTTTTACTAATAAATCTCTCCATAAATCACATAACCCTAGTAAAAATATCTGGCTGATTGTTCCATACGGAAAACAAGATAAAAGTAACATTCCCTAACTATTTCGTCAAGCTATCGAAAGGAACTTTCCCAACAATTCCAGGTGCCACTCCATTTTCAACGCCCACCGCATAAGAATTGACTTTTCCAACACAAATAACCTCCTACAGATTATACACAGATTATAACAACTATATTCTTAAAGGTAAAAGGTTTTCACTTAATAACTGGAATATCAATAATAATAATGATACTCTCTCCTTAAAATAGTATCAAGAGTAATAGTCCTTGTAATTGTGGTCTCAACGGAAATTGCAGAATTACAAACGCTGTTTACCAATGCAAAATTACCTCTGGATCTAAAGAAATCTTTTATATTGGACTTACTTCTACGGAATTGAAATGTCGTATCACGAATCGCCTTATCTCATTTAAATACAGTCATAAATGTAATTCTACAGGTATTAGTAAATTAATTTAACATCTCAAAGACACTAATAAACAATTTTCGTAAGATTGGAAAATTTTAAAGAGAAATCATTCTGTCTTTGTTCGGACGAACAACTATTTATCCTCTTTTCCAAACATACACTGGTCAACACCTATAAAGAACGTATTTACATGTGTTTACATTGGAAAAAAAAAACACTCTTTCAGCTATTTCGAATAATATCTACCCCTTACCTAATAATATCTGCAACTTAATCTTTATTCTTACTTCCCATACCTCTTATTCTTTCCTGCATCTTTTCTTTCCATCCATCATTTATTCTCTGTTTGCTTATACCTCCATTTCTCCTTTAATTCTCTTTCTCTCCTTCTGTCTTCCTTCTCTTCTTCTCTAGCCCTATGACGTGGAATTTCTTAACGGCAATTTTAAAATTACAAGCGTTCCCTATACAACTTTGTTTTCAATATATGTATATGCGTGTACGTTATGTATGTATGTGTGTATGTGTGCATGTATGTATATGCATGTAAATGTGTATATGTGTGAAAGTGTGCATGTATGTATTTATATGAAAACATATGTATATATATATGTATATGCATGTATATATATGTGTGTGTGTGTGTGTGTGTGTGATATTGTTGTTGTTTATATCCTCCCTGGTGATATTGATGCATTGTTCCTCATTATTCATCCCCTCGGATTTATTTTAATGCATCTATCGAAACATATGTCGGTGATATAGTGATATAGATTACTTAGATAACATCGTGATCGCTTGTCTCCATTTTACATTATTCTTATGTTCTCCAAAACACGTCTCGCTTCTTCCCGGAATCAACTCCCATGCAAGTGTGATCACTAATTCTTAGGACGCTTATGTGACGTCCGGCTACCATGTAATTGTTCCTCTGGATCTTCCGAATAAATTGAACATTCACATATATATATACATACATAAATTTATTTATATACGTTCATATTCCGCATCATGTGTGAACAACACATGCAACCATGGGCAATTGTAAGGCCCTCATCTACGTATATATATATATGTATATACGTGTATGTTATGTATGTATGTGTGCATGTATGTATATGCATGTAAATGTGTATATGTGTGCATGTATGTATTTCGATCTGGCGTTGTTTTGGCGTTGTTTTGGCGTTGTTTTGGCGTTGTTTCGAAACTGTTCGGTATGAGCATGTGAGTGTGTGCAAGCTCGTATGTGTGCACGCTCATATGTGTGCACGCACTTATGTGTTCGTGCTTATATGTAAGTATGTGCGTCCATATGTGTGTTTGTAACAATTTCGAAAAAAAAAAGTCTCTATCTGATCTGATATAAACGAAATTGTTACAAACACACATATGGACGCACATACTTACATATAAGCACGA
>NC_068989.1:45604719-45607915 GCF_001194135.2 Octopus bimaculoides | reverse complement strand
TATATATATATATATATATATATATATAAATTATATCTGTCTATCTATCTATCTATCTATCTATCTATCTATCTATCTATCTTTATATATATATATATATATATATATGTATGTATGTATGTATATACATTAGTGTACATCTGAACACAAAAGAAGTGAGCCTTAACAGGCGAATAGTTCGAAACCTAAGGTCCGGCTGTAAAACATGGTAAATGTTCTTATTTTTCATTTCCTTCGAAATTGCTCTTAACTATGGTTTGGACTTTTCTGACTGTTCCTTCTAGTATGTAAGGTAACCTGTTAAGGCTTACCTCTTTTGTGTTTAAATGTACACTAACTAATTTTTATATGAAAAATATATCTATTGAGTTTGTATACATGCTAGGCCACTGGTAGAAGAAATTTCTATAATTTTTCCTACCCTGTACTAATTTTAAGAAATGCATTTCTGAAGTTTTTAATCGCAATCTTTACTTGCTGTCGATTGAAACTGCGCTTGCGCGGAGGTTTTGAAAAATTATATGTAAGGATGAGACGTGTTATTTTGTCTCTAATTTATATATTAATATTTTAGCGTATCTGCCGATGAGAACCTCGCCTCGCAAATTATTTTATTTGCTAATTAAAGTCTGAAACCTGAGGTCCGGCTGTAAAACATGGTAAACGTTTTTATTTTTCATTCCCTTTGAAATTGCTCTTAACTGTGGTTTGGACTTTTTCGACTGTTCCTTCTAGTATGTAAGGCGACCTGCTAAGGCTCACCTCTTTTGTTTTTAAATGTACACTGATTTTTATATGAAAAATATGTCTATTGACGTTGTATACATGCTAGGCCACTGGTAGAAAAATTTCTATAATTTTTCCAACCCTATATTAATATATATATATATATATATATATATATATATATATATGTGTGTGTGTGTGTGTGTGTATACATACACACACTGATAAGTATATACAGGATGTCCCAGAATTAACTATCTATTTAAATGAAATCGAGAAATTTAAAACAAAGCAGACATAATTTTATGTTTTGGAAGCATTTCAGGAAGTATCTCCTGCACTGCAAACTGAATGCGGTCTATCTTACTTACATACATCCTGATTTGCTTATAATGGATATATATATTGGGTTCTCCAGTATGAGGGTTCAAGTGACAGTATTATAGCCGTTAGACTGCACAGAGTGGAGAAGGCTTATGTAGGATCAGTCATACATTGTGGAAATATTGATAGAAGAAAGTTGATGTAAATGTTTGCCTCATACACGATGAACAACAAAACTCAAGCTTCTCTTTCTATTGAGTTGGATGTGTGCTTGGGCACTAAACTAGAAATTTCTATGACCTTGCGCATGTGTCTGTGTGTTTTTGTGTGTGCGTGCGCACGCAGGTAGATAAGTATATACATAGACATATAGAAATGGTAGAAATACAGTGACTCTGTTTATGAATACCAATAAGATGGCTGAGGTACTTTATTAATCGATATATTTCATATATTATTATATTATGCCAAAAATATAATTCTTTGCTTTTATTATACCTGTGGGACATGGTGTATTCAAACATAGCCCAATGCCTGTAGCTATTGCTGAAATTTGTGCTATGTAAATATAAAGTGTCTCCGAGTAATGGCTATCGTTAAAGCCCATCATGAAGTTTTTCATCATATTAACTTCGGATGGAACATTTAGATTCAATTCAAATAACATATTGAAGCAAATATACTAATAGTACCTGTTATTTATAGAATTTGGTTTGTGATGTATTTACCAATCGGTTTGATTCAATTGCATGTTTTTGACTAGTTATCCATACCTACGAAAAGATCATCTCCAGTTTTTCTATTATACATAATCAATGATCATTTCTTACATAGAAATTTTCTTCCAGCCTATTTTAGTTTCTTATATTTCTATTTAACATGTCTTGGATGTACCAGAACGTCAATATCATTACTCAGTTTTATAAAATCGAAATTTTATTCTCTTTTTCAGTATTTCTAAAATGACCCAGGAAACTTGTTGACGTTTGTTTGAAAGCTTCATTTAGAAACATTTTCAACGAGTATTCATATACTTTTTTCTATTTCCAGGATTTTGGTAAGCTGTCTGCTTTTGAATAACGAGGTTTGTGTATTGCGAGTCGTTTCGCCAAATCTGTACTTGAAAATATTGAAGACGTTTCATGGAATCGAGAAGGAATTTTTTTTTTCATTTGATTGACGGTTATCTTGTTCAATGTTGTTCAGCTTTACTGCATTGAAAATTCTTGATATCTTCAACAGAATTTTATTCTGATCGTTAATATCGTTTTCAAATTTTCAGCACAGTTTTTGGTCATCAGGCAACTGAAATGTTTTCTTCAACGCCTACCATAAATATTTATTTTGCATTGGCTTTGTTAGGTCATGAATTTCTTGCGTTTCTCTGCCAAAATGATTATATGGACACGCACGACAGTGTTTGACTAGCATCACCTTAAAAGCTACGCTCATGCTGGGCTACCACTGTAGGCTTTGTTACGCTTTCATTATTTGAAACCTCTTCTGATATGTGGCAATTCGTATATATATATATATATATATATATATGTATATATATGTTCGTGCGCGCGCGCGTGTGTGTGAAGGCGCAATGGCCCAGTGGTTAGCGCAGCGGACTCACGATCGTGGGATCGCGGTTTTGATTCCCAGACCGGGCGTTGTGAGTGTTTATTGAGCAAAAATACCTAAAGCTCCACGAGGCTCCGGCAGGGGGTGGTGGCGAACCCTATTGTACTCATTCACCACAACTTTCTCTCACTCTTTCTTCGTGTTCTTGTAACTGTATTTCAAAGGGCCAGCCTTGTTACACACTGTGTAAATGACTGTAGCCCAAGGTGACACGCAGTGGAACTGATCTCGGAACAATGTGGTTGGAAACAAGCTTCTTACCACATAGTTATTTCTACGCCTATATATATTCACTAAATGTCACAATTCAGAAAAGGTTTCAAATAATGAAGGTGTAGCAAAGCCAACGGTGGTAGCCCGGCATGACTATAGCTTTGAAGCTGAAGCTAATCAAAGATTTAAAGAGGTATACATATATACATGCATTCATACACACACACATATATATATATACATGCACATACATACTCGCATATATATATATATATATATATATATATATATATATATATATATA
>NC_068989.1:45603798-45604558 GCF_001194135.2 Octopus bimaculoides | reverse complement strand
AAATAATACAAAATGGGAGATGAACGCAAAACATCCAGACAGTTAGGTGATACAAGAAAGGGACAACAAAATAGACGATACAAAGAAAACAAGGACAGGTTATCCGCAGTTTTCATACCTCGGTCGAGATCCAGATTATCTTTGCAATTTCGGCTGGTTATTCTCGATATTGCTCCAGTCTGGCCAGCCCGAAGGAGAAACTAAGCTATGAGCATTAGATTCCTTGGAAGAAAGCAGCAAATGTATACAAAAACAAGGACGGGAAAAAAAGACGTACAATGTTACACTGGAGCAGTATGGAAAATAACCAGCCGAAATTGCAAAGATAATCTGGATCTCGACTGAGGAAAGAAAACTCCGAATGACCTGTCCTTGTTTTCGTCTATCTGGATGTTTTGTTGTCCCTTTCTTGTATCACCTTACTGTCTGCATGTTTTGCGTTCTTGTCGCGTTTTGTATTATATATACTCTTTTACTCTTTTACTTGTTTCAGTCATTTGACTGCGGCCATGCTAGAGTACCGCCTTTTGTCGAGCAAATCGACCCCAGGACTTATTCTTTGTAAGCCTAGTACTTATTCTATCGGTCTCTTTTTGCCGAACCGCTAATTTACGGGGACGTAAACACACCAGCATCGGTTGTCAAGCGATGGTGGGGGGGACAAACACAGACACACATACACACATACACATATATATATATACATATATACGACGGGCTTCTTTCAGTTTCCGTCTACCAAATCCACTCACAAGGCTTT
>NC_068989.1:45599481-45601810 GCF_001194135.2 Octopus bimaculoides | reverse complement strand
TATATATATATATATATAAGCATCGCTGTGTGGTAGGACGCTTGCTACCGAACCATATAAATCCAGGTTCAGTCTTGTTAGTGGATTTGATAGACAGGAACTGAAAGAAGCTCGTTGTGTATATATATGTGTATGTGCGTGTGTGTGTATGTCTCTGTGTCTGTGTTTGTCCCCCCAACATCGCTTGACAACCGATGCGGTTGTGTTTACCTCTCAGTAAACTACCGGTTCGACAAAAGACATCGATGGGATAAGTTCTAGGGTCACAAGGAATAAGGCCTGAGGTTTATTTGCTCGACTAAAAGCGGTGCTCCAGCATGGCCGCAGTCAAATGCCTGAAACAAGTAAAAGAATAAAAGAATATTCTGTATATATATATATATATACATATTAGTGTAATGTGAGTGAGCACGCGCACTGCTATATTTACACCGAAATTAATATCTTAAATGTGCGTGCCAATGTATGTATAACAGCATGCATAGATATGTGCATGTACGTGCATACAGGTGTGTGTATGTTTGTTCCTGCTTGTATGTATGCCGCGGCTCTGCATATATGCCGTTTAAGTATGCGTGCTGCAGTTTGTTTATAGAAGTACACCGAGCCTGCTGCAGCTAGAATGCATTAGGCGCACATGCGCGTTGTTCGTACAACTATTTCTCGGTCATCTAATTAGTATTAGCTCTCTGCTGTTTTAGTCCCTCTCTTTCTCGTTCTTTCTATCTTTTATCCTCCTCTACACTGTGCTGTCTCTCTCTGTCTCTTTCTCGCTCTCGCAAATCCTCAGCAAAGACATCAACGTATATATACTTATATAGTCCTCGTTTGTTTCTATATAACGTCGTTTCCGTTTGAAATTTATAGCCCTGCCTTTCTGTTGTTGTTCTCCTCTCTCTTTTTCTCTCTTTCTCACTCTCTCTCACACCCCACTCTCTTTTCTCATTTTTTCTTCTAAATATGTATGTCTGCGTGTGTTACTGTAATTCATTGATTATGCATATGTGTCAGCGTATCATTTTGTGTGAGTTCTCGCGAGTTCTTGAAGTACAACTGAATGTATCTGCTGACGAATTCAGTTTTGTATCCATACATACAACTGTAGAAATAAGTTGCGTTGTCACTCGTGCCAAGCTGTATCGGCCTTTGCCTTTCGCTGGGATAACATCGGTGGCGTGGAGAGGGAAGGCTGATATGCATGGCCGACTGCTGATCGTCCATAACCAAACCGCCCCGAACTTGTGCCTCGGAGGCTAACTTTCTTGATGCAACCCTATGGTCATTCATGACCAAAGCGGGTCCTTATACACATACACGCACGCACACACGCGCGCACACACACACACACACACACACACACACAAAACGAGCGAGAGACAGCAATAACTAGGTAGCTGTATTCGCGAACTATCAATAAAAGCTATATTTGAATTCTACTGTAACTTTGCCAATGAAGATTTCAGCGGACTATAGCTTTCTGACGAGGCTCATCTGGAGAGAAACATGTTACATGCTCTTTGTTTGTCAACAATATACATATTGCTTTGAAAAATTGATTCCATATCTCGTGAAATGAAGCCTTTTAGCTGAAAATGAAAAAAAAAAAAATATATAGCCGCTTCATATATTGCAAAATATATTTGAGGGCTTATAGGACATCAGAAGCCTCAACTTATCCTCGTGTTTTTAAAACTCATTCTGGTACCTTCATTCATTGGTCAACTGAAATTACCTCCCGTAGCTCATGTATTATTTTCAATTACACATACGCACGCGTATAAGTCATACAAGTACACACGCATACACACCCGTACACACACACGCACACACACACACACACACACACACACACACACACAGGCACATACACGTACATGTATGTGATTGAAACGAAACGCACAAAGAATAAAATATTGTGGCCTAAGCGTGTATCCGAACAAGAAGGACGAATAATGGCGTATCAGCTAAATTCTTGATTTATTAAAATTATTTCTGCTTCTAGCTTCCAGAGGAGATAAAAGTATTGCATTTTAGCAATTTGGAGACACTGCAATTGAGTGGGATAGATAATTCCAGTGATTAAGTATTCAACAAACTTGACTTGACACTTAGATAAAAGAAATTCTGATTGTTCAAGGTAACACAACAATTGCGAACGCGTGTTTCTACTTCAATATACGTCATCTGCATAGCAGTTGTCCAATCTTATTTCCACCAGAACGAAACAGTGAGCTATGTATATTGCATGTATATTGTATATATTTCATGTATACATATATGTGTATACATATATATATGTATGTGTATATATATATATATATATATATAT
>NC_068989.1:45596164-45598710 GCF_001194135.2 Octopus bimaculoides | reverse complement strand
TATACATATATGGTGGTTGTCTACTCCTTAAACAGAGTTTGACCACCTCCTGCACCTACACCTTAGCCCTTTCATGGCGTCTGATGTGGCTTTTTAAACCAGACAGTGTTTTGAAAAAACACCCACACAGATTGCACCTCTGATTTGCACTACCAATACCTGCAAGTAAGTTCTGCTCATTGTGGATCCTAACATGTCTTTTAAGACCCCCATTGGATTTGCAAACCCTCTGGCACACACCACATTCAAACGTGTGCACAGACATATAATCAGAATAGCTGGATGAGGTTTGTTTTCCATGGGTTCGCAAACACAAAATTCTTATAACATATCCCCTTCCCAAAATACATTCTTTCTTCTCTTCCCATCAAAAGAAACGACCTCACTTTGATTCTTTATTATTCCTTAATTTATTTTCGTTTATATTCATAACTTGATCGTCATTACGCAATTCTCAACCACATTACATAACTTTCCCTATCCACCAGACACTATGGCCCTTCATGTCACCTGACAGAATAGTGTATCCGCGTAAGTTTTTCATTATCAGTTGTAGCTCATATGCTGCACACCTAAAACATCAGCATCATTAGGTATGTGACAAAAATATAAATAAATAAATATAATGGCTGCATATGCTTTAACCCCTACCCAACTCGGTATTCCATGTCCTCCAAGCTGCTTCTTCACACCTTGCGCTGTAGCAGTTAAGGCAGCAGAAATATAAAGCTTAAGACTACAGAGAAAAGCACGCGCGGCAGACAAAGCGAATAAACTTATACAAGAAAACCGCTGATAGACGCCTTCATGCATTGTGCAGCTATCAAGCATTCCCGCTTGCCAATGCAGAGACGACTGACTTTGTGCTTTATCAAATAATTTCTTCTAACTTTGCTCTCTTCCCTTTCCACTAGGATGATTGTAGAAGTTACTACAAAATAACCAGCAACGGTTATGGCATAACGTAAGTGATAATAAAAGTATCTTTCAAATAATATGAACAGATTTTTCATATCTTTCCTTAAATCATAAGCAAATTTAAATATTTTTCAATCAGGGACTGAAACCGTTTCGCTGAAAGTTTTATGCGTTCGGCACATTTCGTTCTTATTTAAAACGATTAGAAAGTGCACAGAAAAACCTACGACGTATATACACAGAACAGATGAAAAAACTATACTCACATTCCCACGAACACACAGACACAAAATAGCACCTGATCAATATTACTGTTTTTGTTCTTTTTTTTAATATAAAGGTATCAACGTCACGGATTTATAGCGAAAGAAAGATTACAGTAGCATGGAAAACGCATCCTTTTCACCTGTGGAATTAAATTAAGGTACCTAAAACTGAAACCTCAGTTGAAAACCACGAAATCGGGTGGGGTCCGCGATCGCTTTTCTGAACAAAATATCAAATGCATCAAGGTGCCAAATCATAAAGTTATTTTCATCACATAAACACATTCAAAGCATGCAAACAAATGTACAATTGTGCACGCACACACATTAATACACACACACAGGTGCACACACGCATGCACACGCACACACACACACACGCGCGCGAGCAAACGTACACACACATGTACAACTTCTAATTTACTCTTTCTATCACTATTGTTCGTCCTTGTAAGAATGAAAGCATATATAATGCGCATTCGCGCGTATATACACAAACTTATAAACATGCTCGCATATTACATGCATATATACCTGCATATACACAAGCACATACCAAGAGCTAGTCATACAAACATGAACATAAACATACACATACACATTCTACGCAATGTTACATCTACGTGGAAAACATATGCATTCAACGTATCTCTGTATCTCTCTCTAGCTATCAAACTACATATTACTAAATACATATACTCTCACACAAACACACCCGCGTATATACATGCATACACACATACACATATACATATAGAACTATTTGCAAACACACATACACGGACACACACAAATGGGGACATATATACGTATCACTATTTTTATAGGTATATTCGTGCATACGTATTTCTATGTGTGTGCGTGTAAATGTATGAGACTGCGCGTATATATCTACGTGTTTGTGTGCATGTACGCGTGTGCGTGTGAACGATCCAATTGCGATCCAATAGAATCGTTTAGGTCTATTGTTTCAATCACGTGATATCGACATAAAGGGACACTCGTCTCTCCAGAACTATATTACACTGACGTCATCTTTACAGAAACTGCGCAGTTCCTTAGAAGTACACACCTTTATATTATTTAAACAGATTGATGTGCAGAACGCACAAAAGCATATACACTCATGCATTCATACATATGTACATACCTAACAACATATATATGGGTGTGGGTGTGTGTGTGTGTGTGTGTGTGTGTGTGTGTGTGTGTTTGTATATAGATATATAGTATATATGTAGATGTAAATATATAAATGTGTGTGTGTGAGTGAGTGTGTATAAATACATATATAAACATATGTGTATGCTATATGCATTCATATGTAGATAATATACATATACACAAATAAAAATCTGTATG
>NC_068989.1:45592390-45596052 GCF_001194135.2 Octopus bimaculoides | reverse complement strand
TATATATATATATATATATATATATATATATATGTACATATAGATATATTTATTTATATAAATGTATATATATTTATATAGAAATACATATATATATATATTTGTGTGTGTGTGTGTGTGTGTGTCTGTGTGTGCGTGTATATGTGTTTGGGTGGGTGTCTATGCATGTATATATATATGTATATGTGTCTATGTAAATCCTCATTTATATGTATATACAGATATGAATATATTTATGTAAAAGCAGCATCTGCTAGATGTCCTTACCCAGGATCTGTACTTGGATTGTGTCGCTTTTGTCTTATTGGCACTATCTGCCGAGACTGTTGAGAGGAACGCGAGAATGGCGAGCCCTACAAGAGTGTCTGCAAATGTAGTCATTGTCGGCCATTCATCCTAAGATATGATTTTCGTTTTTTGCCAAATAGCGCTTTCCCTTATGTAGCAAGCATCAACTTATCCTTTTGTTCTGACACTTCTGTGTTGTTACCACCTCAAACAAGAGCGCACATTTGCAATCGTCACTTACCTTCTGAAATTCATGGTCAGTAACTCCATATTTCTCTTATAAGAGAGCTGAAGAGTTACCCACAAGTGTTGGGTGAGATTTGTACTAACAAGCCAGGGACTACTTTCCTTACTCCGGGTCTTTGGTATGTTGTGTACGTTGACCAACCAACAAAGAGCTTATCCGTTGACTTAATGAACGGGAGGTATTTTTTGGATATTGGTCTTTTCTAGCGTTATTGTACTGCTTTCTTGAAGCGCAGTGAGTGTACTGTAATCGAAACCTGATGCCGCAGTGAACTAGACAGCTTTTCGTGCTGTAGTTAGTACTTCGAAAATATCAAATGACGACCAGATATTCCAAATTATGGCGTCTTGTTATTATTAAAGATAGTTAGTGCTGGTCTTGTAATCAATCTCGTGCTAGTTTGTGCATCACATTGTGATGAACTTTGCTCTGGAAGTAAATGCTGGAGACACAATTAGTGGAGAATGCAAAATAGTCGCTGTCCATTATCATTAACGATCTCGGTCCAATACCACCGTAAATAGCTTGTCTTGAAGGCCTGGTTGGCATCTATTCTGATAAAAAAGTCATAAGCGGCAGTAACTTTCTTGAATTTGGATATCCTCTATTATTGTCGAGAGCTTTTGCTTCGAATGTAAAATACAGACTTTGATCATTGCAACAAAGCTGAATGAACCTTCAGGTGTATGTACACGAAATGAAACCTGTATCGCCCTCAATTCCCTCACTTTATTCATTATCTTCAGCAGTAAGTCCTTCACGGCAAGGCTGACGTCATGCTTTCTGGTGTTGTCAGATTCCTTTAGCAATAAGAACCTAGTTTCTCTCACATATTTCTGTGAAACACTGACCCTTCTGACAAGTAAGTAAAAGACAAAAATTTAGATTGCTAGTTTTCGTGTTGTATTCTCGTGGAGAGACTGTCCTCTCTATGTCTGCTTGGTGAGTAAGTACCAATAAAGCTATGCCAGTGAGAATGGAGTTCTTCATTCATCCTCGGGTTTAATCCTGAATCCCTTTCCATGGGTTTGGTGTAGTCACAGTGCAACAGTTCTCTTTGAAATATATTCGAATTGTCATGTGCTACGATTATGTCAAACACGGATTTTGTGATGCCAGCGCTCGTCTTTGTTCATTCTGTTCTTCCCTCTCAGTAGAAACAACTCCTTTGTACCTTAGGCACAAGACCTGAAATTTGGGGGAGGGGGTAAATCGGTTAAATCGACCCCAGTACACAACTGGTACGTAATTTATCGGCCCCGAAGGATGGAAGGCAAAGTCAACCTAAGCGGAATTTGAACTCAGAACACGGCTGACGAAATACCGCTAAGCATTTCACCTGGCGTGTTAATCATTATGCCAGCTCGCCGCCTTAAAGTAAAAACAACTCCGACTTCACAAGAGTCCAAGCTATGTATGTATAAGGCCATGGGTTTAACTTATTTGTCACAGTCTATTACGAATGCATGCTATTAGGATCAGTTGTTAGGTTGTGGGAGCTTCACAACCATCAAAATATATATGTAGGTGTGAGTGTATGTTTGTATGTATGTATGTATGTATGTATGTATGTATGTATGTAAGTATGCATGAATGCAGGTATGGACGAATGGATGAATGGATGATGGATGATGGATGATGAATTGATGATGGTCGCATTTATGTATGAATTTATGTACATATATATATATATATATATATTGGGTTGTCCGGAAAGTTCGTGCCGATTTATAGCAGTTTAACTTTCGACTTATTTTAGAACATGGTTGAGTCCATAAAATAGGATTTGACTACACTTCCATTTAGAGCAGAGTTTAAGCTATCTTTTCGTGGAAGAAGGTTTATGTTCCTATAACCTGTGTTAATTCTGTAACCCTTTAAAATGGAAGATAAGAAAGTTCATTTTCGGCACTTGATGCTTTTCTTTTTCTGCAAAGGGAAAAATGCCTCACAAGCAACCAAAGAAATATACGCAGTTTACGGTGATGTTTCTTTATACGAAAGAACTGTACGGAAGTGGTTCGCAAGGTTCCGAACCGGAGATTGTAGTCTTATTGGTAAAGAGCGATCAGGCAGATCATCCACTACAGACGATGACCAAATCAAGTCATTAATTGAGAATAACCCACATTACACAACCTGAGAATTGGCAGAAAGCCACAACCTATCAAAATCCGTCATTCATGAGCACCTGGTAAAGCTTGGGTACACAAATCGCTACGATGTTTGGGTATCACAGGAGTTGAGTGTGGAGAACCTTTTGGATCGTATTTCCATTTGTGATTAGCTTTATAAATGGAATGAAAACGCACCTTTTTTAAAGCAAATTGTGACAGGTGATGAGAAATGGATTAACTACAGAAATGTTCAGAGAAAGCGATCCTGGAGTAAGCGACATGAGCCACCCTTAGCCACTTAAAAAGCGGGTCTTCCCCCTAAAAAAGTCTTGCTTTGTGTCTGGTGGGATTGGAAAGGAACTCTGTACTACGAGCTTCACCCAAGTAACCAGACAATTAATTCTGAGAAATACTGCATACAACTGGACGAGTTAAAAGCAGCAATTCAAAAGAAAGTCCAGAATTGGCCAACGGGAAGGGTGTTGTTTTCCAACATGATAATGCAAGACCGCACGTTTCTTTGGGAACCAGACAAAAATTTCTGCAGCTAGGCTGGGATGTGTTACTCCACCCTCCATATTCACCAAATATTGCTTCTTCGGATTTCCACTTATTCAGGTCTCTGGAGAATAGTCTTAATGGTAAAAATTTATATTCTCTGGATGAGTTAAAAAGATACCTTGATGAATTCTTTGCCATGAAACCAGCTCAATTATGGGAGGAGGGTATTTTCAAGTTAAAGGAAAGATGGAGACGCATTGTGCAACACATGGTTCATATTTGGTTGATTAAAAATGTAATGGCAAGTACTTATTGACCTTTTTCTTTCCTTTAAAAATCGGTATGACCCCAAAACGCAATAGAGGACAATAAAACATTCGGATAGATATACGGTATAAAGGCGAACAGTCGAAACAACAATTAGGACAGTGAAAGAAAGGACGAGTCATTCGTGGCCTTCTATCTTCAGTATGTCTATATATATATGTATATATATACATATGTATATA
>NC_068989.1:45590351-45591536 GCF_001194135.2 Octopus bimaculoides | reverse complement strand
GCTCTTCCGATCTATGATCTACATGTGTTTCCACTGCCGAGACTGCACACTGTTGCAGATACAACATTGCAATATTGTCAGTGCAGTTTCATCAGTGTTTGGGGATTTTCAAACAGATATACCAAACGACTTACCATCACTAGAATTAATGATAAGTTTGAAGCCGATGGAACCGTTCAGAATGTTCACGAGAAGCGTTCCAGAAGACCAAGAACATCGACAACTCCCACAAAGCAAGAAGAAGTGCTGCAAAAGTATCACCATTTTCCAAGAAAAACTATGCGGCAAACGAGTCGTGAGGTAGGTATTTCAAAATCGTCTGTCCAACACGTTTTGAAGCGTTGTCAATAGAAAAGTTACGTTCCAAGATTAGTCCATGCTATTAATGATGATGATCCAGATCGAAGAGTTCAATATTGCGAGTGGTACTTGGCACGATGTGTAGAAGATGCACACTTTTCAACAAAGATCGCGTGGAGTGATAAGGACATTCAAAGTAAATGGTTCAATTAACAACCACAATTGCACCTACTGGAGATCTGAGAATCCGCATGTTATGGTGGAACATCATGTTAATTTACCAGGAGTTACAGTGTGGTGTGGCTTATCACCAAGAGAGGTAATGGGACCATTCTACTTTAACGCTACTGTGACTGGTCTCGTTTACTTGAACTTGCTTCAACAGTGTGTCTTGCCAAGCATTAGAGAAAACTTTGAAGATGAGAAGTTTTATTTTCAGCAAGATGGGACACCCCACATTACCATCGCGATGTTAGATCCTTACTTGATGAGATCTTTTCAAACAGGTGGATTGGACGAAAGGGGTTTAGTTGAATACCCTCTGCGTTCCCCAGACCTCACACCACTAGACTTTTTATGGAGATACCTAAAAGACAAAGTCTACGCTATGAAGACTGCAACATTGGATGATTTGAAAGCAGCCATTGAACGAGAATGCACACAAGTACCAAACGAATTGTTTCGTAATGTTTGCGATTCCATTGCTTCGCGTTGTCAGCAGTGCCTGGACCAGAACGGACGTCAGTTTGAAAACAGGCATTGACAAAACAGTAGAATAATGTCTGTAGATTCTATTAAATTTTGAAAATGAAAAGTACTTTTATAAACACCTATTTTACAATTATCGACAGTGTGTATACAGTTTTTGGGACACCCTGTGTATAT
>NC_068989.1:45584489-45590175 GCF_001194135.2 Octopus bimaculoides | reverse complement strand
ATATATATATATATATATATATATATAATTAAAATTAGGGTTCAGCAAGAATTGCTTCACCACACACCGAAAATTAGAAATAGCAGTCAAAACTACTATTTTACTACCAAAATATATCTCCCAGACAGCAACACTTGCAGCTTAACACAGACAAAAAAAGAAAAAAAATTACGAATACAGCCGGCTTTCATTAACTGTGTACGCGTTTCAGGATTAAAGAGGTGTAAATTTTATTTCCCGAACTTACTTCCTTCAGTACAGTATTTCAAAATTATAAATCCGAGAATGCTAATAAAAGAATAATTAATTCGATCAAGCGACATCAAAAGATTATCCAGGAACAGCATTTCCGAATTCATATAGACGAGTAAGGAAATCGTATCACTCCTCAATTTTATTAGCATTCTCGGATTTATAATTTTGAAATACTGTACTGATGAAGGAAGTAAGTTCGGGTAATATAATTTACACCTCTTTAATCCTGAAATGCGTATACAGTTAATCAAAGCCGGGTGGATTTGTTATTTTTTCTTTTTTGCGTGTGTTAAGTTGCGAGTGTTGCTGTCTGGGAGTTATATTTTGGTAGTGAAATAGTAGTTTTGGCTGCTATTTCTAATTTTCGGTGTGTGGTGAAGCAATTCTTGCTAAACCCTGATTTTAATTATATTTATATAAGTTTACCGATAATGGTTTTTTAACACACCAAACTACTTGGTAAAATTACTAATTATTAATTAATTATCAGTTTTTACCCTATATCTGTAAGTGTGTGTATATATATATATATATATATATATATATATATATATATATATATATATATATATATATATATATATATATATATATAGAGAGAGAGAGAGAGAGAGAGAGAGAGAGAGAGAGAATCAAAAACATAATAAATGTACAAACAAAACAAAAGCGTAAAACATACAGGAATTCACCAATTCCTCTTTAGCAATCGGCCAGCGGGCCAAGGGCGCGAAATTGCACTTGACCCGGTAGCCGATAACGGATGACAAACTGGTGACATTTCCGCGTCTGTTTTCTGTTTGTTTTTGCATTTAGGATAATGTTTTACCTTGTTAATTGATGGAATGCTACGTACCCTTGTCTACTTTATACAACGGTAGAATATAATGTTACATAAGTGATGGCAGGGTCGAAAAATCCGTTCCCAAGACTTATAATATTTTGATAAGTTCCATGTGCGAAAGTCATGACTTTTGAGTCACTCGAATAAGCTCTTGTCAATTATTGAGATAAATATACTTATTTATTGAGTTTTATTTCCCTTTTTGGTTTTACTAAAACTATAAACACACAGATACACACACGCACTCTCACACATCCATTTACACATGAGACCTAAATTGGCAATATAAATATATCCGTTTGCGTTAGGTATTGGAGCTTGTAACCCCTAATCCTAATTTCTTCAAATTTACAGTTTGGTAAGTATTCAAATCTTTCAATACTGAACATATAAAGATGGATACTTAAGCTCAAATCTCAAGAGAGACCGGATTTCGTTGACATTTAATATGTTTTGTACATCATCCAAATTGTTTAGAAGTGAAAATCGAAAAGCTAGTCAAATAATCTGATCACTTATGATTCCCCCTCCCCTCAAATGACATCCTCAACGTTTGCTAAAATATAACAAACATTACTAATGTTCAGTTGGATACATCATGTCGTTAAACAGATAACGGGATGATTGACTTAAACGTTTTTGATCATATCATGGTTCTGCTTGATCGGAGTTTACCAGAAACTAAAGGAAAAAAGAAACACAATACTGTGATATATTATTGTTAAAAATTGAGATAGATGAATACTAAAATCACAACGCTGATTCTTCTCTATCTATATTAATTGTTATCTCGTTAATTGATAATGAAATATTATTAGCATGCTGTTTGTAATATGTGAGACTGGAATATATTTGAATTCATATGCAGGTATATTAGAAATACTTTAGGCTGTTCTATGTATTATTGAATATATAGATATGGTAAAATTTGAGAATAGACATAGAAGTTAATATGCAAACATGTACTTGTTGAACAGCACATGTTACCGTAATTAATAAATATATGTTGCGGAATATTCAGAATAATACTGTGCTGAGTTATCGATTTTCGTTTGTCAGGAAGCAATTTATTCTTCATTGCTTTCATCATTAAAAAAAATATATAGAGAAAATCAGACATTATCTTGGTGTCACCTATTGTGTTAACTGTAAATGATAAATGAGTTGAAGTGAATTAAGATGTCAGGATAGACTGAAGAAATATATGATGTCATAATGCAAGCGACGTGCTGATTGGCTACAGCAAATTGCTTAAGATTACGAAGGGATTTATGGATTACAATAATAATAGCAAAGGTATTGTTTGAAAATTTGGGGTATTACGACTCAATAAAATAGTGAATTCAATTCGTTTAAACCGTTATTATACATATAGATAGCAGAAACAAGTTGGTCAGAGTTTCACTTAGATTGAAAGAATGTAATGAATTTAAGCGTCTTCTTTGGAAGACGCTTATAATAAATTTAGTCAGCAGTTTCAGTAAATTTATTTGTCTCTCGTCAATCCATAACTATCTTATTCATTAATTCATTATGTCTTCTTTCAAACTGGTTTGACCGAGATGAAGTTATTCTTTCTGACATGTCAATCTACGCATTGATTGTTGTCGTTGTTGCTGTCGTCGTCGTCGTCGTCGTCGTCGTTGTTGTTGTTGTTGATGCTGCTGCTGCTGCTGCTGCTGCTGCTGCTGATGATGATGACGACGACGACGACGACTACGACGACGACGATGATGATACTTTTTTTTCAAAGCCCCAGGTGAACTCTGAGTGAACAGAGTTATTCCAACCGTAACTACAAAGTCTTCTAATCTAAAACGAGTTATTCCAACCGTAAGTATCATGTCTTCTAATTTAGAACGGTAGAGAATAAATTGAGGAAGATTTGCTACTATTTCTTACTGATACAGTAATTATGCACAGGTTGTCTCGTTGTTCCAAATGTTGAGCTCTTGGATGGTGAAATAAAGATGGATATATAATACAAAATTAAATCACATTGCTAGACATCTGGCGCGCAACTTAGATATATCATATACTAATAAGCTCCACTAGACGTCAGTATAACATATCATCTCAATAAAATTTACCAGATCAGACGAAATGGTTCTACACGTCAGCAAGCACATTAAATTCTATCACATGTCAATCACCTTTACCCTGTATCGGTAGGCTGTTACACATCTATGCAACTTCGGTGTCGTTCTTGATGAATAAAATACCTCTAGATGGGACTGCTATAGGCAGCAAAGGAGTACCATTCCAGTATATCTTCGTCTCTTCCATTATTTACTGAAAAAGTTTAGCGTGGTGCCTATATAATTATTGGATCATGAGATATTGTTACGCTGTTAATAACATAGCTAAGTCGGTGAGCTGTCAGAGTCGTTAGCACGCCGTGCAAAATGCTGAGCGGTATTTCGTTCACCTTTACTTTCTGAGTCCAAATTCCACCGAGGTCGACTTTGTCTTTCATCCTTTCGGAAGTTGATAAAATAAGTATCAGTTAAGCACTGAGGCCGATGTAGACGACTTACCCCGCCACACATAACATGCTGGCGTTGTGCTAAAATTTGAAATCAATAGCTATCTAAGGTAGAAGTTCCCAGTTTGGATTGTCCACTCCCCTTGAAAGTGCAAGATGGCATCGCAGCGTGTACAACAAAAGCAGAAGCACATAATTTATTAAAATCGATTTTCAGGATAAAATGAAGCAAAAGTTAAAATTAACATTATCAGGAACACTATGAACATTAATATTCTAGTTATTCAGATTTTACCCTTAAGAAATTGTGACAAATGCGTTCTGATATCATTTGTAGTATCTTGCTTGAGTGAATGTAAATTTAATTCTCTGTTTTTTAATCAAGACAAACTCTAAGAAAACCCTGAATCTATTGGCAAAACTGCAGATCCAGGCAGCCAGAATGTCTCATGATTTGATAAAATCTTGATAAAAGAACAGGAACATAGGCATCATTGAATTTTATGTTCACAATCGTGATTTCGCTGTTAAGAGGCTTTCTGTTGTCTATTTGCTCGGCTAACATTTTCATTTTCAGCCCAAGCTCAAAATATAATTGATTTACTTTAATTTATTCACCCACAACAATGTATGTGGTTCAATTTAGATAAAAACAACAGAAATTTTTCTTTGGACAATTCCTTATTATCTTTCTCTTTTTAAGTTTCAAACTAGATGTTAATTTTGTTGGCCGTAAGAAAATCAACCAAACATTTTCTAAGGGTTGGAAAACAGTTGGGAAATTGGTTTAAATGGAGATCATTTACTAACATTAGATCGTAATTAAAATATTTCCGATGTTTGTTTAATGGTTCTCAAAAATACATAAATAAAATAACAATACATATACACAACGTAGCAGATTTACTGAATGAGAAATTTTAGCTGTCAACACTTCGGTGGAATTAATTGGCTGTAATTCTTGACGTATTATATTCATTACCTGATAACATTACAGATCACATCATTAATGATATAAGAAACGCGTATTGTTTTATATTATATTATAAATGCAAAATCCAACATTTCAGAAATCTGCCAACATTAATCTCAGTAATCATATTTTTAATACTTATAGTCTCCTTTATCACTTTAGTAATAATAAGCAAAGAGCAATCAGTAATGCATATAATAATTCCAATCTATCACAGATCTGATACACATTTATTTCGACAACACTCTCTGTCACTAATCTAATTTTCTGTAGGATTTTATGATATAGAAAGTACAATACATTCATATTAATATCCTACAGCTCGCTTATATCTATATCGTGAATGATATATTAAGCTGGATCGAGAATGGTACAGCAAACACGTCTTGCTTAGATTTTAGATAATCTATCCTAGCTAAATCAATATATGCGCCGTGATTCGGTATACTGAGCCGAACTACACTCATGCGCGTGCAAGTGTATATTTGTGCGTTTGCGTGTGCCCATATATATATTATATAATATTATATCATATTATATTATATTATATTACATACACACATGCATTTATATATATTACTTGTTTCAGTCATTTGACTGCAGTCATGCTGGTACGCCACCTTTAGTCGAACAAATCGACCGTTCAACCGTAGGACTTATTCTTTGTAAGCCTAGTACTTATTCTATCGGTTCTGTTGCCGAACTTCTAAGTTATGGTGACATAAACACACCAACATCAAGCGATGGTGAGAGAACTAACACAGACACACAAACATATACAAGTATATATATATTATTTACATTTGACGGATATTCGTCCTCATCTTGTTTGTTGTTAACACAACGTTTCGGCTGATATACCCTCCAGCCTTCGTCAGGTGTCTTGGGGAAATTTCGAACCTGGGTTCTCATTCCTATCGATGTTACTATTATTATTATTATTATTATATTATTATTATTAATCAGGTCGCTGCCGTGAATCGAACTCGGAACCTTGGGGCTAGTAGCCCGCGCTCTTAACCACTACGCCATATGCCCGTGGGCAATTATGGGGTGAATTTTAAGGCTTATAAATCTATTATTTTTCTATCCTTCCTCAATACCGGTTCCCATATGCTATTCATATCTGCAC
>NC_068989.1:45578817-45583677 GCF_001194135.2 Octopus bimaculoides | reverse complement strand
CACATGATCTAACAGCATTTGGACATCTTGCTGGTGGGGCCAGAGAATAAAGGTGTCATCAACGTATCGCAGCCATAGGGTTGGTTTTAGTGGTGTTGATCCTAAAACCAAATTCTCGAAGTATTCCATGTATATATTGGCTATTATCGGTGATAATGGCGAACCCATAGCTAAACCATCTTCATGTCGATATATATCAGTGTCCATACTGAAGTAGGTAGTTTCTACACAGAAAGTCAACATTTCCCTCAAGTTTGTTATTGGTATACTAGTTCGTTCTTTTAGATGGGTGTCTGTCACTAGTTTTTCTTGAATCACCGATAGTGCTTCACCAGTTGGGACTTTGGTGAATAGACTTATCACATCTAGACTCACCATCTGGTTGGATTCAATAATAGTAACATCGATAGGAATGAGAACCCAGGTTCGAAATTTCCCCAAGACACCTGACGAAAGCTGGAGGGTATATCAGCCGAAACGTTGTGTTAACAACAAACAAGATGAGGACGAATATCCGTCAAATGTAAATAATGTAAATAATGTAAATAATTCCTCATCTCTTAAATATAGAAGTGTAATATATATATATATATATATATATACAAAGAGTGCTAACAAGAGTGATTAGTACAACGAAAACAAAAAGTGCTGTGTGCAACGAACAAGACTACCTTAAGTTAAAAGCCGGGTAACAATTAAGATACAAGAGCTAAAATAAAATAAGAAAAAGAGGGAGAGGTTCTGGGAAGAAAAGAAAATATAAGAAATTCCAGTTTCTCACAGTAGTCGAAATCTCAAAAGGGTAGCTGTTGTGATAAGAGAGAGTTACGACGCCCTCTTGCGAGAGATAGACTAGTCCGAATAAAGTATAAATAGTAACGATCAGAATGAGTTCAAAGTTCAGAGTTCGGAGCTGAGTGAAGTTAGTGTTAGTTCACAGTGAAGTTGGAAGGTGTCGGTCGGTTGGTTCACAAGGAATATTGATTGTTGGTTCGTAAAGAGATTTGTTAGTTCGTTACATTGTCTTTACTGTTGTCTGGTTATCTTATTTATTGTACGTGACAGATTACGTTACCAAGATACAATTCAATTATTGCTACTACTACAGTTAAAGTGCATAGTCCCCGGAGAAGATGACATGTCTTCGTTGAATAGGGACAATTCCTGCTTCATTTACATAAATCTCACGGGTTAAAAGTTCATAAAAAATGTTCAATCCGGCTACCTCCTATTTCTGTTGACTTAGTAAGAAGGATGGGGCCTAGCTTGGAAAGCAAAGGAGCTGATGCGGGACTCTTAAGCCTGTAACCTTGCTTCATAAAATGTCTGAACGTCTTGCTGTCATTTGCATGAGAGGTAGCTTGAATATCACGAGCAAGGCATTTCCACAAGGTTCTCTACAACTTCTTAATTTACTGCTGCAGTAGATATTTAGATTTCTTATAACAGGTAAGTGTTAGGATCTGCTGCACAACTGATAACCCACTGTGCAATAATACACTGTAGGCATAACACTTTGCAAACAAGAGTCTCTGCACCAGAGTATCATTTCCATAAAACTAGTCCCTATGACTGGTTGAAAAACTTAGTCTCGAAAATCCTCCCGTATTGTATTATCTTCCTCACAGTTGGGTCATATATTTTACGGACATTCATGTACCCAGGAATCCAAGCTAGCTCTCTCTCTTTCACTCCCAGAAACTAATTGCCAATCAGAATTTTCAGGATAAATCATTACAGTTAGCGACTGTCAAATTTGGCGCATAAGAAAATCGGACATTTCATTCTTAATGACCTGATATATATATATATATATATATATATATATATATATATATATCATAGAATCTTCAAAAAACTGGACCACTCTATATTCTTTGTTGAGTAACAATCCTTTTCAATGGACAAGACTGATGGAGATAAGAGCTTTACCGCGATTCTCCATGGATAACATTTTCTTGAAAAAAAAAAAATTGTTTAGTTGTGATTCAATTATCCATTTGGTTATGGATTCTACAGAATCTTTTTCTTTTTTAATTTGAGCATACATCTAGAATTACAATAAAAAATTACTTCCACCGTGTTAATGAATGCTAAATATTGAACTACTATAAGATTTAAGAAGCCAGAATTTCAACGTCAGATTACATTAAAAGCAAATTGAATTTAAATGAAGCTATTTTTGCAAGCCGCGCATACCAATATATATATATATCTTTCATAGGTATTGTTCAAAAGACTTTCATTTTTCATATTTATACCAACTTAGTGATTAAATTATCCTCTTAAAAAAGACAAGTAACAGAATTTGAACTATTTCCAGTTCAAATTCACAGAGAAAGAATAAAGCAAGGATGAGGGAATTCTTCTTCTTCTTCTTCTTCTTCTTCTTCTTCTTCTTCTTCTTCTTCTTCTTCTTCTTCTTCTTCTTCTTCTTCTTCTTCTTCTTCTTCTTCTTCTTATTATTATTATTATTATTATTATTATTATTATTATTATTATTATTATTATTAGTAGTAGTAGTAGTAGTAGTAGTAGTAGTAGTAGTAGTAATGTTGGAGATGATGATAATATCATATATTGACCACAAAATACAGATAATAGTAAAAAAAACAGCAAAAACAATAATATTAATAATAATAATATTAGCAAAAACATCCAAAATAATCCTTTCTACTATATGCACAAGGCCTGGATTGTGTGGGACGGGGGAAGTAGGTCACATCGACCCCAGTACACAACTATTACTTAATTTATCGACCCTGAAAGGATAAAAGGCAGAGTCGACCTCGGCTGAATTTGAACTCAGAACGTAATGACAGACGAAATATCGCTAAGCATTTCGCCCGGCGCACTAAAGACTCTGCCAGTTCGTCGCTTTAGTAGTAGTAGTAGTAGTAGTAGTAGTAGTAGTAGTAGTAGTAGTAGTAGTAGTAGTAGTAGTAATACGAATAATAATGATGATGATGATGCTGATGATGATGATAGCAAAATATTCAAATAGTTAAGGAGTAGTAGTAGTGGTAGTAGTAGTAGTAGTAGTAGTAGTAGTAGTAGTAATAACAATAATAATGATGATGATAGCAAAATATTCGAATTGTTAAGGAGCAGTAGTAGTAGTAGGTGTAGTAGTAGTAGAAGTAGTAGTAGTAGTAGTAGTAGTAGTAGTAGTAGTAGTAGTAGTAGTAGTAGTAGCAGGAGGAGGAGGAGGAGAGGATGGGAGGAGGAGGGGAGGAGGGGGGGAGTAGAAGAAGGAAAATAAAAGGAAGAAATAGTAAATATGTGTAACTGGTATTTTATGTAGCTATCAAATCAGCGGTGAGATGATCGTTTTAATAAAATGTAATGTTACTAAATGTAGCTTCTGCTAATGGCAATCTATGTTTACATCAAAATAGGGATTGACTTTAATTCAACTAAGAATCTCTAGTTTTATTCTTGTACACACATATATTTTTTATGTAGTTCTATCCTTTTTTTTTTATTTTTGCTTCCTCTCATATAATGATCTACCGTTTTTAAGTGACAAGTAGAAAAAGAAATAAAATAAATAAAATACGAGAGAAAATATAAATAAAATATAAAAGCATTTCTCCATTTCTACGGGATAACTACTTTCGTGGAAGGACAGGAACATTAAAGACAATCATTTTTCGCCAACCTCACTGACACATACATACCCTTGACAATAAAATCCACACACTAACACATACATGTGCACGAATTCAAGCAGACATATTCATACATTCATGCATACATCTCCACAAAAGTACAGATATTTATATATAAAACTCTGTGTGTGTGTGTGTATATATATGTAAATATGTGTATGTATATGCATATATGCGTCAATGTATATTTATATATATGTCTATATATGAATGTATATATATGTTTATATATATGTATATATATATTTATATATGTTTATATATGTATATATGTATATATATGTTTATATATATATATGTCTATATGTCATGACCATCATTTATACCATGTCTTATATATCTCTATATATGTATGTATATATATGTAAATATATATATATAATATATATATATATATATATATATATATATAGATAGATAGATAGATAGATAGATAGATAGATAGATAGATAGATAGATAGATAGATAGACAGACATATACATACATACATACATACATTCATGCATGTCTGTATACATATATGTATACATGTGTATATTGATATATATTACGTGTTGTGTGTATGTGTATGTGTTGTCATGAGTAGCGTCGCAGCTTCAATGGAAATAAAAGACTCATCTCATTTACTTTTTTTTCGTTATTTCTCTTCTTCCTCTTGTTTTCCTTTTAATATTTCTGCTTGGAAGTATGAGGTCCACGCTTCTATACTTGTCAAGAGGACGCCAACACGTTTCTTCCCATTTACCAATGTCTTTATCGTGTCTTCTTAATAGCGCCAAATTAGCCAATCAGTCTCACATATTCATATATATGTTTCTTCTTTTATATACGCAACGTATAACTTTTCTTTTTTTTACATCTCGTCAGTACAGCGAGTGGACAAATTATAAAATCTGTCACCGAATGTACGATTATTTCTCGAGATATATTGGTCTGTTTTTAGTTATAAGGCTATTGGATATGTCCTCTTGTTAAATGGTCTGCACTTCACGAACAAAACTGAACAGCGTGGATATAGATGTTACACAGACTACAATTTGTTCTTGTACGTTCATACTTTCCAATTTTTTAGGTTTTATATTTGACATTCATGTGGATAGAAGCTGTGTCGTTACTGTTACTCCAGTCATTTAGTGACTGTATATATATGTATATATGCATCGATGTATGCATTTATATGTGTATATA
>NC_068989.1:45574216-45576550 GCF_001194135.2 Octopus bimaculoides | reverse complement strand
TATATATATATATATATATATATATATAGAGAGAGAGAGAGAGAGAGAGAGAGAGAGAAAGATCGTTCGATCGATCGATAGATACATAGCTAGCTAGCTAGCTAGATAGATAGACAGATAGCTAAATAGATAGATAGATAGATAGATAGATAGATAGATAGATAGATAGATAGATAGATAGATAGATAGATAGATAGATATATAGATAGATAGATAGATATATAGATAGATAGATAGATAGATAGATAGATAGATAGATAGATAGATAGATAGATGCTTGTGACTGTTTGCTGTGTGTATTTACATCGTGTGTTGGACGGAAAGCTTTAGAAATTTCTATTTGCATATGTTCACGATTCTATGAGATTTGTAGATTCTTCATTGAGAATGGTTTGAAGAAGTATAGAGAAAGTATAAAGAATATAATGTAAAAGTTAAAACGGAATTAATGTGAAATAAAACTGTCTGTGATGTTATTTTAAAATTAACTGCGACTACACTAAATGACCTTATTTTTGATGTTTCTATAAAATTGATAACAACCGTACGATGCAACAATAACAGAAACAAAACAAGAATAATAACATGAAGAGGAAAAATATTTAAATTATAACAACACATATAAGAACGAATGTCGTTAAATATAATTAAAATAACAACATTATCATCATCATCATCGTCATCATCATCATCAACAACAACAACAACAACAATAAGATGATAAAGAACACCATGTGAACGCGCAATACGAATACAACCATTATTAACAACATTTATAATAACACATAGAAACAGAGCAATGGTTAATAACGAAAAATAACAATAAGTATTGTAAGAACACAAGCTGTAATGGTTTGAGTAATAATCACCCAAATAAAACAACAGAAACAACTGCAACGATATAAAAACAATGAGACCGGAATTAATATTTAATCACAACAACATTCACAATAGAAATATAACCAACAAAAATAACAGCCACACTGACAAGTGTAACGATATATACAGCAACCATTACAACGGTTTCGGTTGCGAGTGAAAAGAGAGTAACACAATCTGAAGTAGTTCTGAAATGTAATGACAATACAGGTTTCATAGTTTGGCAGAAGGCAAAAGGAGGTTGATTACATTGAGTCAAGTTTTCAACTGGTACTTATTTTATCGATGGGGAAAGGATGAAAGGCATAAGTCGACGTCAGCGGAATTTGGACTCAAAGCTTAAAAAAATATATATATTATGAACTCTAACGGCAACGTTACTAAAGAAAACGATTATATCATCAGCAACTACATCAACAAAAGCATTCGTTGCAATTAAAATATTAGTAAAAATAACGTTATAAACATGAATTATTGACCATTATAACACAATTATCAACTAAAATATCGGTTTCAAACTTTAGCATAAGGCCAGCAATATCGGCAGAGGGGATAAGTTGATTAGTGTCCAGTTGCTAGTTATGTTACCGACCCCGAAAGGATGAAAGGCAGAGCAGACCTCAGCAGAATTTGAACTAAGAACGTAAAGACAAGTGAAATACCGCTAAAGTTTGCCCGTCGTGCTAATGATGCCAGATCGACGCCCTATTATCAACTAAAATATCGAGTTCAGATTTGTGGCGTAAGGCCAGAATTTCCGTGGAACAGGGGTAATTCGGTTACATTTGAGCAGGCCAAATATTTGTAAGTGAATTTGGTAAACAGAAACTGAAAAAGCCCACCGTATCTGTGCATGTGCTTGTACTTAGAGTATTCGGCTAACAACCGTAAGGTCGCAAGTTCGATAGCTGGCGGCGCGTTGTACTGTTAAGCAAGACACTTTATTTCACGTTACCCAGTTCATTCAGCTGGCAAAAATGAATAATACCTATATTTCAAAGGGCCAGCCTTGCCACACTCTGTGTCATGCTGAATCTCATTTGAAAATTATGTTAAGGTCTGTGGAATGCTCAGACACTTGCACGTTAATTACACGAGCAGTTTGTTCCGTTGATCGGATGAACTGGAATCCTCGTTGTTGTAAGCGACGGAGTGCCAGTATATATATACATACATACATACATACATACATATATACATACATACATATATATATATATATATATACATATACATATATATATATATGCAGGGGGACACTGCTGACCTCCCCTGTTCGAAGGTTATAAAGGACACAGGTTTCGTGTGTCACATAGCTAGCTAGAGGCGATGGCTTCTTGGAGCTAATTCACGGCAGCTTTCGTCCTAATTTTGGGACTGCCATGTTGGCTTGGCGATAACTATTAATTTCCAGTACCGCTGCCGTAGTCTCCTTTAGAGAGACTTAGAAATATT
>NC_068989.1:45571086-45573561 GCF_001194135.2 Octopus bimaculoides | reverse complement strand
TATATATATATATATATATATATATATATATATGGTGACCAAGGGTGCTTAGCGCATGATCATATGGTCCTGAGTTCAATTCCAAGCCAAGATATTTCATTGCATGTTGATACTTTCTGTTAAACTGTAATAAGTACCAACCGTGTAATGGTGCAATTCTCCCATTCCACAGCTTCACATCTTGGATGTTGCGTTAGGTCGAAGAGTAGTGTGTCGGAGGAGGGTGCCTATGTCTAGAAGCGGTTACCTACATACTTAAGACAATTAACGGAAGCACAGTAAATGTTGCCTTGGGATACTCATACGAGGATGTCAGCTGACTTTACTCTACTAATGAGCAGCCTTGCCCAAGGCTGGTGGTTGTGTACTGCCCTAGATAATTATGATGAGCTAGTTTGAAATATGATCTAGGCGATGTAGATACGCTGGTGAGGACGTAGGCGCTACTGCCGGATCTGGTGATGATGATGATGAGGATGATGATATCTTGCGTTGCATAATCTTCATGAAGATGTTGATACCTATGACGTGGAGACGATGTTAGTAATGATGTTACTAATGAGGGTATTGATGATGATGTTGATGTTGCTGATATTGATGATAATGATGAAGATTTGGATGATAGCATTGGAAAATTGATTGTAATTGCATAGGATATAATACTGGAATTCGTGGTGTTCATGCGTTTTGGCATAGAGGAATATTTATTAACTTAATTAAACTGGTTCTAATTATATATTACCATTAATTTTTGGATCAGTTATACTGAGAACTTGCTATTGTAATACCACGTTCTCTATAGTTTCTCAGGCAAAATTTGGCAAGATAATTGCTGCAGCAGAATAAATGGTTTCTAGTAAATTAGATTTACATATTTCATCGTACCTGGAAATGTAATAGTTATGCTTCCTATTCGACGTGATTAGCTCTCAGACCAGGGTAGCGCCCAATTATAAGTATAGTGAAGAATGCATTAAGTTTTATCTTATTAAGTTAAGCCTTTATCGAGAGCAGTGGTATGGTTAAAAGATGCCCCAGATGTGAACACGATGCTTTTCTATTACAACTGTTTTTAACAACAGAGTGTCTAATACGCTATCAGCGAAAATTTCCATCCGTTTTTAATACGGTGAGTTATAATATGCGTGAGATTTAGTTATGCAATGCTATTTATATGAGTAGAGTATCCAGGTAAAGGTACTCTTGTTAGCACTACGGGAGAAAAAAATGCTCGACCTAATTTATCTAACTTAATGTTAGAAGCAAATATATAGAGATGCTATTGTTTATAGAGAAATATATTTTCGTAATTTTCTTTAATATGTGACAAACTGGGGATATGTTTCAGTGTTATTCTAGCCTCATTAACGATGTTCTGAAATATACATTATACATCAACGATGCAATATACATTAACGATGTTCCGCAGTTACATGACTCCTAGATCAGTCCCACTGCGTGCACTTTTGTGCAAGTGTCTTCTATTATGGTATCGGGCCGATCAAAGCCTTGTGAGTGGATTTCATCGGAGGAAACTGAAAGAAGCCCATCATACACACGCTCACATACACACATACACATACAAACACACACATACGCACACATACATATATACACACACATATACATATATGTGTGTACGTGTGTGTGTGTGTGTGTGTGTGTGTGTGTGTGTGTGTGTGTGTGAATTTGTCTGTGCGTGTGCAACTACTACTTAACGAACTGTATTGGTGTGCTTACGTGCTCGTAACATAACGGTTCTACAAAAGCGACCGATAGAATAAGTATCAGGCTTTTAAAAATAAGTATTGGAGGTAAATTCATTCGACTAACAACTCTTCAAGGCGATAAGGCAGCGGAGCCGCAGATTACTGACTGAAATAAGTAAGTGATAATATATGTATGTTTGTGTGTGTATATATATATATATATATATACACACATATATAACTGAGATTCCGTGTGTGTGCATTACTAAAACTCGAGAACTACCCAACCGATTTCATTCACCTTTTACACATGCATTACTTACGGCACATGGAGTGTCATGGGCCAAACAATTTCGACTTTTTAACTAATGCAAGCCCGAAGAAATCTCTTAGACTGTTTGGGTATTACGTGTTCAGTTCCACCTTGAGCAAGTGCCTTCTTCTATAGCCTTGGCCTGATTAAAGTGATATGAATGGATTTGGTTGGCGGAAATTGAAAGAAGTCTGTCCTATATATATTTATGTGAGTGTATTTGTATCTGTGCTTGTCCCTCACTATCGCTTGACAACCGATGTTGGTGTGTTTACGTCCTCATAACTTAACGATTCAGCAAAAGAGAACAATAGAATAAGCACCAGCTTTACAAAGAATAGATCCAAGAGTCGATTTTTTCAACTTAAAGTTGGTGCTCCAGCTTAGCCACACTCAAATGACTGAAACAAGTAAAACAGTGAAAGAGTAGTATATATATATATATATATATAT
>NC_068989.1:45563868-45570493 GCF_001194135.2 Octopus bimaculoides | reverse complement strand
ATATATATACATACATACATACATACATACATACATACATACATACATACATACATACATACATACATACATACATACAGTAGCGCTGGATGGAAAAGAGTTTGAGTTTCTCGAGAAGAGCCCAATAATTAAGACCTTGGGTGCATCAGTTTGTATAATATTACACACTATTATGTAGTCGAGAGACGACAACATTTGTCAAGGTGAAGACGATCGAAGGTGGAGACGAGCGAAGGTGAAGACGAGCGAAGATGGAGAGGAGATGGATAATGGTAAATGATTCTCTAGACCGAAAATTCTTCATGACCCAGCATCACACCCTGCGGGCTATTGTTGTTAGAGTGGCATTCCACTGAAGTCGTTGGCGAGTCTGAAACGGTGTTTGATGCTACGAGGTTTTTGCGTGAGGAGAGAAAGAATGTTTCCTTAAGTGCAGTCTCTTTACCGAAGTGACTTAATTCAAATTCATTCTCGTTTAGCTGTGCGTTGTATTTTTCTGCCCACTGGATAACAACAAGTACATTCTATTTGAGATTAATCCAATTTCCTGCCTTGCCTACGACCTTCAGGAGCTAAGGGTGATCCACAAAAACTCTAATGCTGCTGTTTGCTTGATGACGTCAGGAAGTCATTGATATAAATAATGAAAAGGAGTGGGCGCAATACAGTGTCTTGGAGACTGCACTGATATATATATAATAATAATAATAATAATAATAATAATAATAATAATAATATATATATATATATATATATATATATATATATATATAAAATATATTTAGAAACCACTTAATACAATTATTTGGCATTTACACGTACGAAGTTTTCCTTCTACAGTAAATAGAAAATAATCTTCAGAAGGATGCGACTATCCAACCTCCTCTACATATTCTATTATTATTATTTTTTTTTCGTTTTTATTCTTTCTTCTACGGACATGAAAGTTTTCCCAAATCGAAGCCTCCGTGTGAATCAGGTAGTTGAAGTTGTAATTGTTGTGTTGGTCTTATTTATAATATCCCCATGATGTCCATAATTATATACTATATTGTGCAAATATGCAGGTGTGCGGGTATGACTGTCATTGTGTGTAATAATAAGCATACTAATTGTTAAAAGTTTGAATTTTTCATGCAATGCTCACATTTTTATAGAAATGTAATAGCAGTATAAGCAGCATTTTGGTACCCAGTATTCTCAGCTTTCACTACGGACAACGTTGATTCTTTGTTCCTCATCTGATCGCTGTATTTTCCTACATCAAGAAATGTCACGAAATGGATCTAATGTACATCTAAAAATTTCCTTTAATTTCAATAAGGAATACTACTTGGAAATCGGTTGATCTTTTAAGAGAAAATTTGTTTGACTTCTGACCGAGCAACGTCTGCTTATTCACATCTATGACCTATCTATTCCATTTTCTGGTCCACTTCTACCTGCATCATGTGATTGATCTACTCACTCTACACCACAGAGATCCCGTTTTACGCTGTTGTTGAGAACAACATTTATTCCTTCCTCTTCACCCTGCCACGCCTGGTGGTTTTAACTGACGAATTGCCTTTTTTTAACCATAACACAACTGCAAAACGCTGTTATTTACCCTTCTCCTTTCATACACTTGCACACGATTTGCTACTCATCCATACAAAACTACAACTACAGCTCTACGTTATTTAGAACACACTACACATACAATATCGTGTCATACACATTCACATACACCCAATCTCACACACTTTATTCTGCATTCATGCCATTGCACTCCATACACACGCACACACACACGCCCCCTCCCCCACAGAAAAACCCAGGCATAGATTTATAAACATAATTTGCACGCACTTCATTTTATTTCCTTACCATCTCACATGCATGCGAGGCCTATTTCCTTTACCACATGCGCACTCCTTTCCGATAAAAGACATTTTTTGTTTTGTTTTACACCACTCATTTCATACTTGCTGTTCCAGCCTGTTGTATTTCTAAACCAACGTTGTTTCTTTTTGTTTTGTCTTTTTATTTTTTCAAGATTTTTTGTTCCATTCTCCTTCGTTCTACCTTGACAATGGATAACTGTTTGAAACATCGATTTATTTTCCTTTCTTTTAACCCAAAGCTTTATTACATTCGCATTGTACTCTTAATTTTTTTCACCCTGTTTTTGCTGAGTTGCTAATTTAATTTACTTGCATCTTCGATATTAAATCATACAGGCTTTCGCTACGATATTGCCTAGAATGAATATACATGAAAATATAAAACATTCTGCGCCAAAATAATCTTCATTAAAATATCTTATTGTTTATAACATTGGTAGAAATACAGAGTGAGTTGCATTAAACAAAATGTATTTGTTAAATACACTCCTTTAAATTCCGTGTTCAAATCCATACGCAGTTGATTTTGCACTTTTTCTTCCTTTCAGTATCATTAAATAGCCTACTGTTCAAGTACTAGAGTCGATACACTTAATGCGTGACCTTGTGCTCATGTAATATGCTCACGAACATATTTGTTGCTTCAAAAGAAAAATGTAGCGTATAGAACCGAACCAAATGCCGTGCAGCTTTCTTTTCAGCAACTGCATAAAGTTTAAGTGCAACTCAATTTTTAAGACACTATTATCGGAAACCATATTCTTTTTCATGAAAAAACTTTGGCTTTCATACATGAACGGTTGCACAGTTTAGCACCACCACCTGGCCTATGGAGGTTTTCTGCGGGGTACATAGTGTTGCAAGAATTCTTAGTTCGATTGTCGATAGCGGAAAACAGTTTCCTTTCCCTTCAACAGTCTGAGGGGGCCATACAAAGGGGCAAGAGACATTATCCTTAATTTCTTTTACTAAATTATTACAACACCATAAATCGGTAGACCGTAGATACTGTACGTTCCAGATTTTCAAGCAGGATTTTGTAGTTATTAGTGTCAGTCTCCCAGCAATAATACAAGTTGATTAGTTTCCCGTTCCGTTGTGATGTGGGAAGATACAACAAAAGGAGAATTTTTTTCATTTTTTTAATTGCCATTATATGATGTGGGGTGAAGGTGAGGTTCAGCTTGCTGATGGAGGTTCATATTTATTCTAAAATCTCTATAATAATCAGCTTGTTCGTTCACTCGTGATACTTTTGTTAATTAAAGAGGTGGTGGAGGAGTGAGTGAGAGGCAGAGTATGAGTGCTAAAGAGGAGAAAGGAGTGAAGAAAGAAGAGAGGGAAAGTAGTGAAAGGTGATTAACATTAATACACACAGGCCAAGTGTGTCACGTGGTCAGCTGAAAGTAGAAGCGAAGAACGAGAGAAAAAGATAACGAGAGTAAAAGAGGGTTTAAAGACGTGCCGTCGGGTGGGAAAAGAATACTTATTACATGGTTAAAAAGTTAGCAGAAAGGAAAGGTGAAGGGAAAGAGATATGTTTAGGATACAATATTTAGCAGAGAGTGATGTTCTGGTCGTGAAGTTAAAGAAAAGTAAAGGGAGAGAGATAGACAGGGGAGGTAGTTATAGCAACTATCGCTTCACACATGCGCATTCGTGCAATTATTTATCATCTGCTCGCTTAAAAAATTATATTCGTTTAGTGGGATTAATTTAGCGTAAACTATGGATGCACAAGAAACACGGTTGCAAGCTGCCCGAGGAAGGATGCATATGTATAGATCACAGATCAAAGAGGAATAGTGAGAAGATATAATAAGAAGAGAAAAAAGACAACAACCGACGAAAAAGGAAAAAAAAAATAACACCAAATGAAGACGTGAGAAAATTAGCGTAGACGAATGTCAAGTATATTTCAAGGAAGCTAAACTATGAATGCTTTAAAAATGCAAATCATCCTGTGGAATTTACACGGGTCACACTCGTAGATATATTAATATGCAAATATATCGCCGCAGTACTGTTTAGAATCACATAAAATTTCTGATAATTACTTTTCATTTACTTCCTGAAGCACCAAAAGTTTCGTCGCCTATCTGCGAACAGATCACTGATACAGTTCCAATATCGCAGTTAAATATTAGCTATTAACACATTTTAAATTCCTCATAAGTTTCTTTTTTACATTTCCCACTTTCTTGAAATTTTTGGTTACATATGTCTGCTACACGCTTTATATTAGAGCTTTGAAAAGAGTCGTCATTTGTCACTTTACATTCCAATTTGCCTATTTTGCTATGAACTTCTTTGGCTTATTCTCTTTCTCCATATTTTCTTCCTTAATTTGTCCTGGGGTTAGCTTTAATGGGTGGAAGCCTCATTTGCTACGTATTGTGTTTCAAAAATCCTCGTATAGTACAAATCTACTCAGATACGAGTATTAACAAAGTCAAACATATGGTGAGAATTATAAGTATAGGCTAAATTATTTTACAGGTTCTTGCTAGTTGAGTGTGCTATACAATGTAGTAAAATTACAATGTATCACAATCAGTGTAAGATTTCTAGTGAAGCATCATAATTAGCTTGGCACAGTACAACTGATCTATGAGAGAAGTCGGTTATATTAAAATATTCTCATATGAATGCGGAGGTATTATTCTATAATTTACAAATAGGAAATTGATATGTGATAGATATCACGTTGAGTGAAAATCTGAGGTAGGAAATCTACAGGTATTGTTAATATTGCTTTAACTGTTCTGGTTTAGGATGAATGTTGTTCTAGTTTGAAACATTCTGGTTCATATTTCATGTCTCTAATTCTAGGACTTCATTGTATATATGTTCTTGTAATAATGTGGAATACAATGTATCTCTAAATCTGTAAATTTTTTTAGCCAACAACTCATGCTCCTACAAATGTAAGCACTGCATATATTCACACAATGTGTTTACGGGCAGATGTAAAGCGGGGAATGGTGTACACGTTGCACGTTTTGGCTGCTTATCGAGTTTCGTCATTTTTTGTCCACAAGCATATTGTGAAAGTAGAAGTATATTTTACTATCAACTAAAACAGCGTAGGCTGAAAATCAAACAACGCGTACTATACCATATTATACAGCAACAAAACGAAATACTGTTAACACATCAATAAATTAATATACACTTGATATTATACAGGCAGTAGGATGTGGCTGAAGTTTAACCATTTTAGTGAGTACTTAAGTTCGTCTTTATTAATAGTAATGATGTTATTACCGCTGCAGTTAACATTGGTTTTTAACACCACGGTAACTCTGATTGAGAAGACATTGCAGTATCAGAAATTTTTGTAGGAACAAACAGTGTAACCATTTAAAAATTTTGAGTAAAGTTTATTTAGTATTTCTAGCAACATGTAGTGGTGAGATTGAAAATTTTCACTCACACAAAATATGAAATCACGAAGTAATGTAAACCAGACATAGATGAACTCCCGCTCGCGAGACTTTCTCAAAGGCATGCTCAAAGAAGAATTACCTTGAATATTTTTAGCGGTGCAGCCCGCTTAATAATGACCATGGCTCTGCAGCCCACTTCTAGACAAGGTCGCTCACTTACAATGTAATTCAATTACTACACCTCTTTGTACTTGTCGAGTGAAATTGCACCACCGTTAAATTTAATTTATACATGCTACTGAATCGTATTGAACACTTGACAATTATTTGTATATTTCATATATATATAATTCAGTTTCATTCATATTTACCCTTTCCCTTATTGAACAGCCCATCAATTGCTTTGTCTTTTAAAACCGTAATACTTACATTAAAGCGGGGACGTGCGGGCTAGTAGGTTGTTGAACCAGAAATTGCAGATCCATTTTCCTCGGACTGGAAAGACTACCATTAAATCCTTACATTAAAATGATAAAATTTTAATAGCAGGAAGCTCAGACATTGAAAAAGAATTATGATGAGCATAAAATATTTCAATTATGATACTTACAGTCAAAAATGTTTGAGCTTTTTCAATATCAGTCGTGGCCGTAACTGTGTAGTAAGAAGTTTGTTTTCTAATCTCATGATTCCGGGTTTATTTCAACTGCATGGCACTTGGGAAGATGTCTTCTATTATGTGCATAGCCTTGGGTCGGCCAAAGCTTCATGAGTAGATTTGGTTAACGTAATCTGAAAGAAGCCCGTCGTGTATATATATATATATATATATATATATATATATATATATATATATATATATATATATATATATATATATATACCCACACCATCATCCACACACCTACACATGCTCACACGCATACGTCAAGGTCACCAGCCCCTATCCATACGCATATACACGCTCTCGCATACACACGCACGCGCATCTTCGTTTTGGGATCACCACAACTTTTTATCTCTCTTTCTTCCTATGTCTCCTGTCTGACCACCTCTGTCCGGCATTCACTATGATTGATTGCTAGCCACTAAACCTTTTTTTATTTTCTCTCTCTGCTTATTTCTCTGTTCCTTTCTGTTGAAGAGTGTAGGCTCGAAACGTAAAAGACTTTCTCAATTCCCGAGCGTTAGACTAATACATCTGTTTGTTGTTTACAAACCCGTCTTCATCTTTTGTTTTGGTTCTCGTAAATTCCAACTCATATCTTTACAGATAAATTCCTCTATTTACATAATATCGAGGTCTCTTTCTTTCTTTTGTTGTCCTTCCAATCAATGTATATATGTATA
>NC_068989.1:45562487-45563487 GCF_001194135.2 Octopus bimaculoides | reverse complement strand
ATATATATATACATATACATATACACATATATATATATATATACACATCTGTCTGTGATTGTGTGTGGGTGTGTTTGTGTGTGTGTGTGTGTGTGTGTATGTGTGTCTGTGTGTGTCTGTATGTGTGTCTGTGTTTGTCTTCCATTATCGCTTAACAACCAGTGCTGATTTGTTTACATCTCCGTAACTTACTGGCTCAGCGAAGTGACCGACTGTATGAGTACGAGGCTTTAAAAGATAAGTCTTCAGGTCGATTCATTCGACAAACATTTTTTGAGGCGGTGATCCAGCCTCAAAACAAGTAAAATAAAATATGCAAAATCAGATAATTGTTTTTTCTTCTTTTTTTGTCGGGCCATTGTAGAATTAAAATTAGAGCATTTTCATCTAGATGTAACTAGTGTCATACAGCTAACAAACAGGAAATAGTGGAAGCACCTGCAAGGCTACATATTGTCAGTTGTATTATAATTGGTTTTTAGTTACGTAGTTCTACATCCTTACCTCACACGCCTGAGTTTTATGTTGCAAAGTAGCTATGTGTATAGGATACGTAATTGAAGTATATGTACGTGTGGTGTTATTTATTATTCCTAAGCATTTTACAGAGTTAATCATATAGGCATTTATCTCGTACATACACATAGCTTGTTATATGTGTGTATGCACGTTCACACTCACACACATATGCATGTATGTATGCATGAATGTATGTGTGCGTACATGTATGTATGTGTGTATGTACGTATGTATGTATGTATGTATGTATGTATGCGCGTATGTATGTACAGGAGGGTTGATAGTTGTCAACCAATTAATTAAAGACAAAATTTATGTCTTCATAGCCCCAAAGATTTTTAAACTAGGGTTTTTTGGTAAACTATCCCAAGTGCAAGTACATACACATTCACAAGCACAAATATATATATATATATATATATATATACACACACACACACACACACACACACACACACACACACACACACACACACACACA
>NC_068989.1:45561576-45562142 GCF_001194135.2 Octopus bimaculoides | reverse complement strand
TTAGGGAAAATAACCAATTTTCAAAAACTCATCGATGAAAATCCACTATCACATATAGAAAAATTCATAATTAAAAGCACAATAAATGAGTATAATATTGAGTTCTTGAAAATTGGTTATTTTCCCTAAAACTATATATTTTATATATACTTTATCTATAAGGCTCAATTTAATTTTAATTTTTTATAAATTGATTTTAATTGAGTTTTTTACCTGTAATTTTGGATTTTGTCCCTAATATTATTATTATATATATATACATAGATATGGTTGCGTGTGTGTGTGTAAAAAAAGAGAGAGAAAGATGGGTATGAATGAGAGTGAGAGGGAAGGAGTGTGCACGAGCGAGGGAGAAAGATTCAATGATGCTGTATTTGGAGACGCATTCACGTTAATAGCTTTACATACATGAATATATATCTTTATCAATATACCTGACTACAGCTACATATTTATATATATTTCAATATATCATTTACGCTTATGTATGCGTTTATGTATGTGTATATGTGTCTATTTGCACACACACACACACACACACACACACACACACACATATATATATA
>NC_068989.1:45560355-45561566 GCF_001194135.2 Octopus bimaculoides | reverse complement strand
AAACTGGTGCCCCGTGGATAGTTTGTATGTTATTTGTACGATATTTGTCACAGCAAGATAAATCTGCTTTAACTGTCGTGTGACAAGGATCTGACAAAATTCTCAACTAACACTGTAAAACAATTTAAATTTATAGACGAGTATTCCAGTTCAATTGTTTGCTGTTGTCCTCAATTTCCTTCTTTAAGTTTCTTTCAGCCATCACCTGCTCGCCGATGTTGCAGGATCGTCTACAGATTTGAATGTTCACATTTTGTACATTTTTCTTTGTTTTTTGTCTTTTTTGCATTGTGAATGTGTATGTCTCCAGTTGTAATATTTTTGATGAGTTTTTAAACTTATGTGACACATCTGATTCTAATGTAAATCAACTGATGGAAGATGTTTTGCACTGTTTATAACTTTTTAGACATGCAGCTTTCGTAATATTAACTGGGACTTGATACGTTTTACATTATTAAGGAAAACTGCAATGAAAGAACAACCATGCGCACGCCCGCGAACACACAGGCGCACGTACGCCAAGGCACCGGCACATGCAAACAAAGAAACAAACACACAATACCAGCTACCATTCTGGATTATCTCCCTTGAGCCATCTTTTCTGATTGTACAAATTATACTGATCTAAGTTCTTCACAATTATTTTTCCACTTATAAAAACTTCTACTCAGTTTTCTCAATAATACTTGTCCTCAACATGGTTGTTGCATTAAGGCGGGCAACGAAGAATTTTCATCGAAGCTCATCTATTTTCATCTATTTTCATCTATTTTTACCATTGGCACAATTAAATTGTTTACATTGCGCAGTAATTATGCAAGTTCTAATGGTAGAACATTTTGTCACTCCATTTTGCTCTAGTTAAAATTAAGGAAAATGTACCTCTCTGATGAGATCTAATGTGACCTAAATGTGACATTACTATCTAAGAAAGATCGCATTGCCACATTAAAAAACTGAAACTCAATTTTATTCAAAAGTAACATTCAACAATTAATAATTAAAAACTTAATTCTTAAAGTTCTTGGGGTTTTCATTGAGAAGTGTTAATAATTTCTTATAGGTGTCTGGTAATTTTCTTTGAATATTACAACAAATGCACAATTCATTCGGAAATGTTTTTCAGACCTTTTCCAATACACTACCGACTGCATGAAGTTTCCTTGTTTTGTCAATGACTAAACCGAATTATATCTTTGTGCACACAT
>NC_068989.1:45557770-45559866 GCF_001194135.2 Octopus bimaculoides | reverse complement strand
ATATATATATATATATATATATATATAGATAGATAGATACCTACCAACTTATATATATTCGTATGTATAAAAATTTATAAAAAATTATACATATATTCATAAATATACTACTATACGTATGTTTATATGTGTGTATATATATGTCTATATGAGTTAGAGATTAAGCAACCAACTAAGGGATAATAAATATCCAATATACTACTGGATGGATACCTACGTATTTATATCCAAGTGCTTGGTATTGCAGGGCAGTATCGTAATTGAATAATAGGTATGAGTGGAGGTAAAACAGAAATTTATCCAGAATTTAAAAGGCAAATAAGAAAAGGGAGAGGATAATCAATCGACAAACATCAGCTTGTAAACATTCATTTATATCTATTTATTGATTAATTACAATCATATGTAAAAGTGATCAAAATAAACAAATGAAATAAGCAAAGTCAATCCTACAACCTAATGTATATATATATATATATATATATATATATATATATATATATATATGTGTGTGTGTGTGTGTGTGTGTGTGTATGTATATGTATGTATTATGTATTGATGAATCGATGGCTTTAAACCCAAGTTCGCAATAACAAGCCAGATAGTGTATTTCAATTGCTGGCGAAGTTACGTTATTACCCCAAACCGTATTTTCCAATCAGACCATCTGCAATCAGACAAATGCAGTTAAAATTTTTTAAGTTTTAGTATATTGTGAACACAATGACCGCTAAAATATCTGCTGAGGCACTTCACGTCAAAGTTTAGCATGAAAAATATTGCTAGGTATAAATTACATACTTGGTACATACATGTACACACGCGCGCACGCGCACGCGCAAATCTATTTAGATATCGTGTCATATTTCAGTGAAGCACACTATACGTCATGGCTAGACAGTACGGTAGAAATCAACAGATAAAGAATTCTTCCCATTAGTGAAGGGTTCATCAAACAAGGGAAGTTCACTCGTGTTTTATTTTGTTTCTATTTTGTGGCAAACATGCACCACGCTCGATATATAAATTATAGCGTATAACAATTGATATTTGAATGAGAACAAAAAATGGAAAGAGGGGTTTTCATGTGATATGTACTATATTCCATATATATGGCTTTGAATTTAACATTGCATGCTCTTATATTTCTAGCTTTTGCTATTGTTTATATATATAGCAATGACTAGTTTCAGAATTAGACATTTTCAGGAATGTTATTTTGAGACAAATGAGCAAGATAATTATTTGTTTGTAATTACAAACTATTGTATTCATCTGAATGAAAACTTTTCTCCAGGACGATTACAGACCTTCATTAAGGAAGTGTCTTAATGACGATTACAGTTCGTCAATACGGATTAATGACAATTGATTATTATAGATTGATGACTGGTATTGTGAGTTCTTAACCCTTATATACCAATAGTGTCTTATATCTTCTCGAGAAAGAAATATATCTGAAACACCGTTTTAAAAAAAATGCTATGGTTATAAACAACACTGATCCCTTTTGAAAATAATTTTACACTAAGATAAAATAAACGCATTGGTGAAAATAAAGTTGAAATTTTATTATGATTTGCTGACGAAACTTTATAAGTGATCGCATAATTTGTAAAAATAAAATGATAATAGAGCAAGATAGGCTTTTTGAAAGAAGCCCTCAGTGTAAGGACAAAGTCGAATGTCTGAATTCAGCATATTGATTTGTAAATATTAATAATTACTCTCTACCAACATATCTTTTATCATAAAGACCTGAAAACATTATACGTATCTTCTTTGAACTTTTCTCTCAATGATCGGACTGTATCCTTACAGCCTGAAAGATTAGTTGAGCAAATCGACCCGAGTACATGTATCTATAAGGCTAGTAATTATTTTATCGGTCTTTTTGTCGAAACGCTAAGTAACGGGAGCGCAAAGAAAACACCATCTTTTGTCAACCATTGGGGAATCGCAAACACAAATACACAAACAGGTGTACACATATATGTGAAGAGTTCCCTCACATTTTCCGTCCACCAAATTCACTCACAAGGCACTGGTCTCCTTTTTCAA
Source organism: Octopus bimaculoides (assembly GCF_001194135.2). NCBI lineage: Eukaryota > Metazoa > Mollusca > Cephalopoda > Octopoda > Octopodidae > Octopus > Octopus bimaculoides. The sequence goes on along the minus strand of NC_068989.1, from coordinate 45,557,805 downwards.
TTTTTCCTATATATATATTTTTTTTCCCAATATAT
>NC_068989.1:45551490-45557663 GCF_001194135.2 Octopus bimaculoides | reverse complement strand
TATATATATATATATATTTGGGTGTGCTTGTGTGTGTAATTATGTATGGATCTCTGAGTATTAATATATGTAAGCATATCATTATGTTTATATATGCACAGACGGGGCAGTTTGCTTCGCAGCCATATGGTTTGTACCACTGCATGGCACCTTAGGCAGCTATCTTCTACTGTAGTCATGGGCCGACCAAAGCATTCTGAGTGGATTTGGTAGACGGACACTAAAAGAAACCCGCTATATATATGTACATATTTATGTGTATGTATATGTTTGTTGGTGTGTTTCCGTCGCTGTGAATCAGGCTAAAAAGAAATAAATACCGGGGTCGATTCGTTCGACAATGTATTCTTAAAGACAGTGCTCCAGCATGGCCGCAGTCCAATGACAGAAAGAAATGACAGTTAAAAAATAAAAGATATGTATATGCATATAAGTACGTGTGATTGTATATACATATATACAAGCAGCAAATATTCAAGGGGCTTATTAAACTCAGTTTCGGCACTCTCGTAGGGCTGGAGAACGATAAAAACGTAAATAAAATCTTTTAAGTGAGGGCAGTCAACTAAAATTTATGCTTGCTCAAAATTCAAAATAGCATTTTTCATATTCTACTTTATGTGTTGTATAACAACGTAAATATTCATTTTATTGATATCCACCTGCTATATGTCAGTAGTGTAGGTCGCTATAAGTTATTCACATGCGCATACATGGTTTTATGCATAACTACATAGATGCATAAATATCCAGACGAATAGAGCCATCCACAGCTATATACGTTTCATTTGCTTTCATTCTCTCTTCACCTCACTCTGTTCAGTTCTCTCAGATATACTATTATACAAGGGGGTGCTGAAAAGTTCTTGGCTTTGGGTAAAAGAAAATACAGGGGGATCAGTTAATCATGATTCTATGCAACATATTCCCCTCTCAGATTTACACACTTATTGCAGCGGTACTTCATATTTTCTAACCCCTGTAAAAAGAACTTGGAAGGTTGGGTCTCCAAACAGGCCTTTCGTGATACCCTTACAGCCAGAAACTTTTCAGCACTCCCTCGTATATATGTGTGTTTATATGTCTGTGTGAAGAACGTATAGGTATATCTATTTATCGCTATGTATGTACATATATAAACATCTTTGCATATACATTATTTACATTATTTACAATTGACGGATATTTGTCCTCTTCTTGTTTTTTGTGTGTGTCTGTGTGTGCACGCACGCGTGTGCGTGTGTGTGCGTATGTGCACGTGTGTTTGCGTGCGTGCGTATGTAGGAATGTGTATATGTATATGCAGATATAGATCATATTCGTGATTTATTTATAACCAAAGTTATTCGCACCTGTACCAATCAAGCTGCTGAAAAAGAAAATTGTATATTTGATTTTAGTAGTGGATCAGTTTCGTTCTTTGAAAACAGTCACACGAATGTTTCTGTCTCTACTCTTTATTTTAAAAATTGGTGCCTTAGTCTACGTCTAAATTGTTATAGAAGAAGCTGTTTTATCTGTCTGAGATGAGATCTGTAACAGAATTTTGACGAGTGCAGTGGTATACTATTGGTATCAAAGGTTATTGCTGCAGGTATCTCCCACGATACCATTGCATTAAAAGCTTTCAATTACGTCATGTTTTAACTTTAAGACAAAGTGACATTTTTCAAAGTCGTGTAAATGTCTGACAGAACCAGTGAGCATTTCTATTTTTACTGCGACACTTGTCTGTAAATCTTCTGCGCTTATAACATTTGACCATTCACCGATCCAGTCATGGAACATCGGTAAAACGAGTTCATTAAGATTGGTACTTCCGAACGTGTCACTTTTGAGTAAGTTGTATGTAATCTAAGGTTACTGGCTTAGGACTACAAAGGCTTCAGATAATTTTACTAGGTGACACCATTAGTAATTTATATCTGTAAATTGATTTTGGTTTTAGACTGCTGAATCAAATTCAGTATTGACTTTTGCTTATCATGACAACATACCCTCGTTTGTTCTAATATTTAGTCTACAAATCCCGATCACAATAAACGTTCCATACCCCAGAAGATACGCCATTTCTAGTTCATAGTGAGGGCGCTAATTTCAAACATACCAATTTTCCCTAAAACATATATGTCGACACTTTTTCTGAAATTAGTAACACCAGTCGCGCCTTCAATTTTAGCGTATTTGATAATATTAGAGACGGAACGTTTTAAAATGGCTACAAATAATTTTAATGGTAATTAACAAACTTAAAATAAATAAACTTTGGCTGAAGATCAAAATCGGGCCTGTAATTTCAGCACACTCCTGAAGATAGATTTTCTCGATTCTTGAGTCTTTTCTTCTTCACCTGGGTGATGAACAAGGTAAATAATTTCACCAGAACATTGTAACTAAATGATATCATCGCAAATAGTTATCAGCCATGGCGAAGAATTGTTGGAATCCACACAAACAAGTGTCTGACCTATTTTATGAGAGACAGTCAAAACAACCGCTGAAATAGGAACCAAGGTCTTTATCAAAATCTATATGAAATATATTCATTGTAAAACATTTTTCTAAAAAAAAATTTTTTTTTTAAATTTAATTAATTTGGTCGTGTTGCATGTCATTGGTAAGATCAAAATTCTATTTGTGACGATAACATTTCTATATAGTTCGAAAAAATTCCAAAGTTACATAAATTGTGTATCTCCCAAGCTGTAGCCGGTTTACAAACATTAATGTTATCTTCTTTGTAATTAGCAATCAAAAATCTATAAGAATCAATATATTGGTCTCCCAATACAGGAAATGGTGTTATTTTCTTAAAGGCTCGTTAAGCTATATCTTTGATGAGAAAAATCATTGAAAAGCAGTACAGCTCTGAAACTAAAACACTTCAACTAATGCTGAAAATGAGGATCATTTGTTGTAATCAATGATACAGAATACATTAAAATCAACTGGTTTTGAATTCAATGCATTTTGACTGCTTATATAACCAACCATCAGTTTCTGCAATGAAAGAGAAAAGTAACAACATTCAGCTACTTCGAAGCGTGTCAGACATAAAGCAGACAAGCATGAGGTACTTACTGTTTAATGGTTGCCTCTGAGATCAGAACAGAACCATCCTGAATTAAAATTATTAACACTATAAATATGTTTAGACAGTGCAGTTGAGAAATTAATTAAAGTTTCTAAAACAATGCCAATAAATAAAGAGGAACAGAATATACTGTGTCACTCGTCATAGGTTGTTTAATGCTTTTATTTTATTTCGAGAAATTACACCTATATCAAAAATAGTTTTGAAAATAATCCAAGAGTTCTGAAAAAAAAAGTTATAATCGGCAGGCAATCTGATGTGTGGTGACCTTAATTTTTGGAAAAATGTATAATCTATATCCTCGCTCGGTTTGTTTCGTGCCTCTGTTGCGATTGCATTCAAAAATAAGGAGAATGGTATATGCATTTTGATAGTATGAACAAGTTCCGCCAATGAAGGTAGAACAGCAAACAAACAGTGCCTGTATATATATCGCACGCATCACTCTCCACATCAGTGCATCGCCAGTCAGAAACAAGTACCATTAGAAATATTTACAACATGTTCGCAGTGGGATTCTTGCTCGTAAACATTGATGATATGCAGAGCATGAATAATACAATCGATTAAATCATATTCAAATGGCACATCATATTTTGCGCTTGTGTATCCTTTGGCATGAGATAACTGCTATGACAAAGGTACAAGAAAAATGAAGAAAAAATGAGAAAATTGTCAGACCAATATCACTTAGTAACGGAAAATCCAGCAGGACCAGAAATGTATGACAAGCACTTGTACTGTACTACAGCAGAAAGAACTACCAAAGATCGCCACCCCTTGAAGAAAAGACCTTGGTTAATAACCTTACAACGTAGGAGGATATAAATCTCAATATGTTCGTACATTATATATATCTGTCTTGATAGACAATAACGGCCTATTGGCTGCATCATTTACTTTATATTTTTTTGCCGAATATCACAAGAACAAGAGTACAATAGCATTACGCGTTAGTATTTGTGAGTCTTAGGAGAAATGGAATGATTTAAGAAATACATTCGGAGAAATATAAATTCTACAATATATTTAGGACACTGATGTCATTTATTAGTAAATGAAAATGTAAATGATATATTTATGTGTATAGATAGATACATTCGTCCATATATGTGAAGATCATAAAATTGCATCGCATTGTCTAAAATCGACAGGTAAGAAATAAACTGAGAATCGAAATTTTTTACTGACAAAATTAAAATTCAATTATATAAGCTTCTTCAATATTGAACAAGATCCAATTTCAAACTGGCATGTATTGATTGGTAATATTTCGTATAACCTCCTATTTTCAGAAAATACATCATAAGAGAAACCCTTCTCTCAAAGAGACTTGTATTAGGTCGTCAAGTATGAAATTTGTAGTAAGGTATATGGTAAACTTTGGCAGCTGCTCATTTGCACTTTATAAAGTATTTATAAATCGTCTTTTGCTATTTTTGTTTAGAAATGGATAAATTGGAAATTCGTACAGTTTTGAAATATGAGTTCTTTCTTGGAAATACAGCATCATAGACAGCTCGGAATATTAATGGAGAATATCATTCTAATGTTATTACACAGCAGACAGTATCAAATTGGTTTGCAAAATTTCGTTCTGGTAACTTTGACCTCACAAATGAGCAACGCGGTCGACTAGAAACAAAGGTGGATAATGACGAACTGAAAGCCACTGTCGAGTCAGATCCATCTCAAAGTGCCCGTGAATTATTGTTGTTGCTTGATGTTAGTAAGCAAACAATACTGACTCATCTAGTTCAAATCGGTAAAGTGAAAAGTTTGGATAAGTGGGTTCCACATGAACTCAATGAAAATCAGAAACAGCAAAGTTTGGAAGCTACTTTTTCGTTACAAAATGAATCATTTTTGAATCGAATTGTAACATGTGATGAGAAATGAATCGAATTTTAACATGTGATGGGAAATGAATCCACTACAACAGCCGTAAACGTTCAGTACAATGGTTGGACAAAGACGAGCCACCAAAACACAGTCCAAGAAGCAAAATTCTTCAAAAGAAGCTGATAGTGTGTGTTTTGTGGTCTGGCGCAGGTGTGATCCATTATGATTTCTTTAAACCTAGCTCATCAATCACGGCCGAAGTATGTTGCAGTCGACTGGACCGAATGATGCAGGTACTTACAAAAAAAAAAAAGAAAACAGCTTAGATTAGTCAACAGATCCACTCCTGTTTTATTGCAAGACAACACCAGACCACACATCGCAAAAATGACATTGGCGAAACTACAGGAGTTGGAGTTGGAAGTTCTCCATCTTCACCATACTCACCTGATCCTGCCCCCACTGACTACCGCTTCTTCCAGAATTTGGATAACATTTTGATAGGAAAACAAAACTTAAATCCGACGACACTGTAAAACAGGCCTTTCCAGACTTTATTGTCTCTAGATTGCCAAGCTCTCTTACAGTTCAGAGATGGACAAACTACCGCTGCAATGGCAAATGTGTATTGACAATATGGGTGCATACTTTGATGAATAAAACTATTCCTTGTACTTATAAAACATTGGCAAACTTTGATGACCTAAGAATAGATTAGTAAGCATATATGTACTTGAATACCAAGAACAGAACATATATGTAAGCATATATGTACTTGAATACCAAGAACAAAATACAAATAGCTAGTAGCCATCTTTTTTTTCCGCTTTGTATCCGAACGTTTGAGAAGCTGGTAGTATTTGCTCATATCCATGAAATTTTATGTAACAACGGGAGCTAAGTCAACTTGTTACACAATCAATCAATCAATCAAATAATCAATTATTCAATAAATCACACAATACCTATGTGTGTATGCATGGGTGCAAGTGCGAATGCGGAGATATTATATTTTGAACATATAAAAGTATCCTAGCCATTGACAATGATGAGTCAATATGTTTTCAATATGAATTCAATATGTATACAATACCTTTAAATATAGGCAAAAGCATGTATTAAACAGATATCATAAATAACAAAGGTGAGACGACAACTTAATAAATTAGAGAATGCATATTCTTTACAACACACGAACACACACACACACACACACACACACACACACACACACACA
>NC_068989.1:45544455-45551198 GCF_001194135.2 Octopus bimaculoides | reverse complement strand
TATATATATATATATATATATATATATGTATATCTAATACTCATCAATTCGTTGCCTAGCGTTATTTAGTTCTTTCATATGCCTACAAATTTTAAAAATTTACATATGCAGCAATTGTGCTGACGCAATTTTGCTTATTTACCACGTAAATCTAAGACTGCTTTATATTATGTTTCTTTTATTGAATATGTTTCTACAGAGAGAAGTTTATATGAAGCATAACAGAAAACCCATTTACAGTATTGCTGAAATTCGTTCTACTTCGCATGTGAACATTTTCAAAATTTTTGAATTTTTATACATCAAATTACTTTTAACATGTAACTTCTATTATCAGCATATTTTATGCCGAAGATTCTGGAAAGATAAAGAAATTTTTAAGTTCAGACAATTTTAAATATTTTTGTAATAAAGAATGTTTATTCCCCACATCATTGCATGGAAACATTTCGCATTGTTATATAAAGTATTTACTTGATACATACATACATACATACATACATACATACATACATACATACATACATACATACATACATGCATGCATACATACATACATACATACATACATACGTACATACATACATATAAACATATGTACATACATACATAAATACATACATACTTATACATAAATATATGTATATGTATATATATAGGTGTATGTAGATAGATAGATAGAGAGAGAGAGAGAGAGATAGAGAGAGAGAGAGAGAGAGAGAGAGAGAGGGAGAGAGAGAGACAGACAGACAGACAGACAGACTGACTGACTGATAGATAGATAGATAGATAGATAGATAGATAGATAGACAGATAGATAGCTAGATCGACAGACAGACAGACAGACAGATAGATACATGGATAAATAGATTGATTGATACATAGATACACAGATATGCATATATGTCTGTAAATGTGGGTTTATCTGTGTGTGTTAGCTTCCTATATACATGTAAATATATATTTCTAATTGACTTCATTATACGTTTTTCAAGCTGTCGTAGCACATGCATATGCCGCCTTTAGCATGATTTTAGAATTGAAAGCATATGTAGTAGCACTATGTAGAATATCGTCTGCTTTCTGCATTACATCAGCTGGTGTGTGCATCGAAATATATTTTGATTAGTCGTATGAAAATGTACTTTCATCTATGCTTTCAAACATGGTACTATCTATCTATCTATCTATCTATCTATCTATCTATCTATCTATCTATCTATCTATCTATCTATCTATCTATCGTTTTCTCTGTACATGCATATTGATATTAAATTGCAATGGGCTTGGCCCTATTTACCCATGTCATACATATGTGTGCATGTACCTATGTACACAAATACACACTCACATACTCACACACATATATGTACATGTGCATGTGTGCACATATTTATGTGTGTGTATATGTATTTATATATATATATATATATGTATGTATGTGCATATATATATATATATATATATATATATATATAAAGCTGTGAATAATAGGATGTAAATTTTAGGTTAAAACCTCCTTTTGGAATGAAAAGTAGAAGATTGCCCTCGCACGTGTTTGCGCGCGCATCGAGATATACCAAACATGTTTTTGTCCATGTTTTCTCGGAATTTTATAAAATACTTATGACACAAAAGCACAAACACACGCGCGCACAGAAACTAATTAGCAACACAGACGCAATATAAATAATATATGAATTTATTTATTTGATCCGTTAAAGAAATGGCCTATATACCATACAAGGAAACAATAGAATCAGATGAATATAATAGTAAAAGCTGGATACCAGAAGTACAGTCGATTCCAATTGATTTAACAGGATACGCGATGATCATGTGTGAAGTCAGCAAAATTCCTCTCAGGTGTCTGTAAATTCGCGGTCTTAACCTACGTTCCAATGAACCTAAGTCATGTCGAAAGACATTGGATTAAGTGACCACTTATAGTAATACACACGAATATTCTTATGAAATTGTCCCTTCAACTAATGAAGTCGCGAAAGGGAATACATCATTATAACTGAAAGTCAAGGACATGACGAAAGACTAAAGATTTTGCTTAAAGACTAACGAAATAACTGCTTTCTGTTTTTGATAATTTTCCTGAATGATTACTTTAACTGTGAGGAATTTGAATAGTTATCTGCTGACCCCCGAATTACTCACTTAGTAAGATGGAACATACAGAAAAAAAAACCAATTTTCCCTGAACGCTGAGCTGTGGCTAACATACATTGAATGATTTCGGCAGACTTTATAGTTTATAGCAGCACATGCACACTGCCTGCAAAACGACAGTTTACAAATGAAGTTGATGTTTACCGCCTCAAAAGACTCAAAATAATTCAAGGAATTGACTCTTAAATTCAGCAAACATACATCGGACACTTTCAAGAGCCTTTATAGTTAATGGTAGCCAGAAAAACAACACTTTACAAACTAAGTTGATGTTTACTGCTATAAACAAGTAAAATGAATTTAAAGAATCCACTGCAAAATTCAGCTAGAAAAGTTTCAAAAAGACAAAAAAAATCGAGTACTAATAATTTATATGTATATAATTAACACCGGGGAAAAACCCAGGAGACGAGTGGATTTTGTTTCAAATGTAACTAATGTAAATTAAATTTCCATTTGGTACTGGAAAGGGTCTAAAATAAACTAGAGAAAAGTGAAAGCTCATCATTCAGTTAATGAATAATAATAATAATTCCTTTATATCCTTAAACAGAGAGGCACAGAGATACTAGCACAGTCATATAAATGCTAATGTGTGTGAGAGATTTATACATACATACATACATATATACATACATACACAGACACACATATATATATAAACATATATATATACAGACAGAAATAGAGAGAGAGGGAGGAAGGGAGAGGAGAGAGAGGGAGGCGGGGAGGGAGAGGGTAAGAGGGGAGGGGAGAGAGAGCGAGAGAGAGAGAAGAGCAGGAATGTTTAAAGGGTCACTTCGCAACAATGTAGTTTGAGATTCATTCTTCCTACTGTTTTACATATAATATATTTACGTATTTGTGATGTAGCCCCTCGGCGAAATGAATAGCAATAGAATAGACACCAAACTTTACCATCAATTTTGGGAACGATTATTTGTTGGATTAAATTCTTTAACGAAGTGCCCCAGCATGTAGGTGATGAGATATTGAAATAAATGGTGATAAGATATAAGAGCAGGAAACGGTTTTCAGTTACGCTGCGTGTAAAATTGAATAGAATACTAAGAATTATAGCCGTAACAATTGTTTTCAGAGACAATTTTGGAACTCGTTAGGTTTTGTATAGATGATAAATCATTTGTCAATTTCTTGCTGGGGAGATTTTAGACAACCGTTGAGGAAACCCTGCAAAGGGATATGCGTAGGTGTCATTGTTTACTGGTGGCTGGTTTGTACCGTTCTAGAAGATACTATTGGAATACTGAGACTCACTGGACACAGAAGTGTTAAAAATATCGATTTCAGATTTTGACTCAAGGCCAGAAATTTCGGAGGAAGAGATAAGTCCATTACATCGACGTCAGTGTTCCACTGGTATTTATTTTACCGACCTCTAACGAATGAAAGGCGAAGTAATCCTCGATGAATTTTGAACTCAGAACGTAAAGACGAACGAAATCTAGCTAAAGTGAAAGAAATGCCGTAAATCATTTTACCTTGCATGCTAACGATCCTGCCAACTTGCCGCCCTAGAAGTATTAAAAATATTGGTTTCAAAATTTGGCACAAGGCCAGCAATTTTGGTTTAAGAGATAAGACGATGAGACCGACACCAGTTTTTAAGTGGTACGTATTTTATTGAACTCGAAAGTATGGAAAACGAAGTCAACCTCGGCAGAATTTGAACTCATAACGTAAAGATGGACGAAATGCCACTTAGCATGTTGCGCAGTATGCCAACGATTCTGCCAGATCGCCGCCCTAGAAGTCTTAAGAATATTGTGTTACATGAGTTCTTGATGTAAGGAATGTGTTTCATAAATATTTTGCGAGACAGTGCAGCAAATCTATGGAGCATTGGAACATACTGCAATATGCGAAGAAAATTTATATTCCTTTTGGTTCATACTATGAATATGCCACCATTATCGCAGCCGGAAATTGTAAGTTGATTAGTTACGAATTGATATACTTGACATATCGGGATAATAATATCAAAGAGTGCTTTTGATGTTATTATTTTTAAGTAAGAATGTATAAATGCGAATATCACTTATTTAGGTTCAGTGTTTTCAACGCCAATAAAATCATCATAAATGCGTACGTCAGTATGTATGCGCCCGCACAAACACACACACGCGCATACATATATGTGTTTGCGTGTGTTTTTCTATTTGTGACTGTGTGTCAGTGTATTAATGTATATACTCACCTTGTTTCACATTTCATCCGTGAATGAAACATCAACTTTAATATTACGCTAATTTCTAAAAAGAATTGACGAAATCACAAACGAAATTAAAGTCTCGTTGCTTTATTAGCGTGAACAAAAAAAAAATATATAAGGTACACTCAGTTTTGCCTTGATACACGGTACAGTTTGCTCTGGTCCTTTCATAAATCCTGTGTAGCAGTTATATTATTTCCGAAAGTACAGAAATTAAAAAAGAAAGTAACGTTCTTTTAATTCCATTATATTATGTAAGCCGTCTGCTTTCATGTTATGAGCTCAAATTTCACCGAGGTCGACTTTGCTTTTCATCCTTTCAGAGTTTATAAAATAAGTACCAGTTGAATACTTGTATCGGTGTAATCGATTATTCCCATCCCCCAAACTGCAGGTTTTGTGCCTATAGTAGAAAAAATTATATTATGTAAGCTATATCAACATTACTAGACATAAACCGGCGGCGAAGTGGCAGAATTGTCACTGCACTGGGAAAAATGCGTAGTGGCATTCTTTCTGAGTTCGAATGGCGTCGGAGTCGACTTTACCTTTCATCCTTTAGGAGTCGCTAAAATAAGTACGAGTTGAACACTGGCGTCGATGTAATCGACGAAATCCTTCCCCCGAAATTGCTGAACTTGTGTCAAAATTTGAACTGAATATTATTATCCATCAAGCTACAAATTACTTTATATGTAGAAAGTGTGCCGAAATTGTTACTACGGAATCATTAATACGAAATTTCAAACAATAAAAATAAAAATATAGAGGATCAGTCGTACAGTATAAAAGCTTACATCGAAAATAGAAGCGGAATGAATGTTTCTAAGCCTTCTTCCACATAGGAAAATAATGATAAATACAAAAAACATTTTCTTTGATTGAATGATTAACATAGATAGATAGATAGATAGATAGATAGATAGATAGATAGACAGACAGACAGACAGACAGATAGATAGATAGATGGGTAGATAAATAAATAAATACATACATACATACATACATACTTACATACATACATACGTACATACATAACTTTCCAGAAGTTTATAATTTAACTATATATGAACATGTCTAGATATGCAACTATATGATTGAAAATACATACATAAAACATACAAATCTGCCCGTATACATACATACATACATACATACATACAGACGTACGTACGTACATGCATACATAGAATTTGGTTTCGATATTACCCTGTACTACAAATTATTTCCTAGTATTTTAGCCAATAGAATATGTAAATAAATAGACATAAATAACTTCACTTAATATACAATATCTATTAGGAGAGTAACGGAGGAGACAATAGGAGTACTAAAAATTCCCTCATGGGATTTCATCGACGATGAATTAATTAATTCAGTGAAATGCATTGAAAATATCTAGATGTATATTATCATTTATATTTATAGCATGGGGAGGAAGTGTTATGTGTTCATCTTTACAATTTATATAAAGCTAGATAAATATCATTTTCATATTAATCCCAAACAACATATGATTATGAAGACACAGACAAAAGTCATGAAGTAAACATCTTTATTTTTCTGAATGCGTTCCTAACGAAGAATGGGATCTAAGAAGGAAATTTGCTTGAAAACAAAACTACTGGGAAAATATTTGGATTCTCTGGAAACAACAGACACCCTGTGTTGTGTTGTTAACCTCCACACCTTAGTAAGAAACACAAGCACACACACAAACACCTACACACAAACACACACACACGCATAATATATACTGTATGAATCTCTCCATGTGTATATTGTTATTGTTATTATTATTATTATTATTATTATTATTATTATTATTATTATTATTATTATTATTATTATTATTATTATTATTATTATTATTATTATTATTCAGTAGTTTTATTTTTATAGCGTGCTTTCATTTCACTACCGAGCGCAGCTCTGTGTGCCTTGGGTATGTGCTGTGGTTTGCTGTGATGCTCTTATGGTTACTGTATTGAAAGTGTTTTGCGTAGGATGTGTGCAGTGCCCAGTAGTGCAATTTTTTGTATGTTATGTATACTTGTAAGTCCTGGTGTTTTTCTTATGTATTTCTCTGAATATTTTTTTATCATACCTAAGGCGCCTACTATGATAGGAATTGTTTCTGTTTTTAGATTCCATATTCGAGTTACCTCTATTTCCAGGTCATTGTATTTTGAAAGTTTCTCCATTTCTTTTAGAGAAACGTTGTCATCTGTTGGTATTGATGCATCAATTAGAAAACATTTTTTTCTTCATGATCTCTGACAACTACCTCTGGCCTATTATTATTATTATTATTATTATTATTATTATT
>NC_068989.1:45537730-45543748 GCF_001194135.2 Octopus bimaculoides | reverse complement strand
TATCATTATCATTATTATTATTATTATTATTATTATTATTATTATTATTATTATTATTATTATTCAGTAGTTTTATTTTTATAACGTGCTTTCACTTCACTACCGAGCGCAGCTCTGTGCGCCTTGGGTATGTGCTGTGGTTTGCTGTGGTGCTCTTATGTTTACTGTATTGTATTATTATTATTATCATTATCATTATTATTATTATTATTATTATTATTATTATTATTATTATTATTATTATTATTATTATTATTATTATCATTGAGTGAGAGAGCAGAGCATGCCATCAAAGTGACACCGGAGTACAAATATGCGAAGTCCAATATACTCATCATGATTACCCGTCTGATAAGGGTACACCAGGCACATGCGTTACAACCATATAAGCGCGACATATTGATCTAATGTGAAGATAAATACAACATGACCTCGCAGGTGGGGCCCAGTTAGAATTTTCTTCAGGTCGAGTACATCATCCCACACAAAAGATCCCTGAATAAGGGTTGTTTAAGGATGTTGAACGAAACATCCATGTTTCTAAAGGTGAATTATTCAAACCGCAAATAAATCCTCTCAATATATGGCTATGATACTCCACTACTTCTATTCGTGATCAGAGATGCACATATCGTCAGACAGCAAGGGATGTGTTCAGCTGTCTAAAGTCAAACAACTGACATGCAAATCTGTGGTATTCATCAGAATATTTGGTGTAGCCCTATTAATGTTATTGTCATTAGTATTAAGGCGGCGAGCTAGCAGAATCGTTAGCACACCGTGCAAAATGCTTAGCGGTATTTCGCCCGTCTTTACGGTCTGAGTTCAAATTCCAGCAGGGAATTTATTAGAAAGGATTATTATTATTATTATTATTATTGAATTACTTCTCTCTTAAACGGACTAACCAATGATTCAGAAAGCAAAAACTTCAATTAACTGTGCTCTGTTGACGTACACGATAGCCATACTGTCGTCATGATATAATGGAGTCTGCAGCTAAATTTATTTCCTTTCCAGGAGCGTCATTCACCTAATTTCATGATAGGAAATCCACAGCTATGAAATATTTTTCTTCTTTTAAATCGTATTTGTTAAATCCAGCTTAGTTGTCGTCTTCGAGACTGCCTTAGAAATATATAGTCTCTGAATGTTTATTGGTGCGAAAGAATAATTACTTTTTCCCTTTAAGCGTAACGTACAAGGAAGACGAACTTGTATTTAAGTCAGTTGTATACGTAAGAATATAAATATTATACAGACTTATTCTAACACAGAGACTCGATACACACCATAGTGATTTACACAGATATATACGCCTAGAAAGGACATATACATGCACACAAACAAATAGTCAAATGCAAATAGCTAAATGGGATTTTCAGTTTCGAGAGTTCTAAATGTTTCATTATGTTCAATGTAAACTCTTGGGAAACTGATGTACGGTTATTTCAAATTGATTAGCGTTGTCATTACACACGCACACACAAATACACACACATACACACACATAAACGCACACACACACATGTACAAACACACACACAGATGTAAACACAAACACAGGTGTTATATATATATATATATATATATATATATATATATATACATTCAATGAAAATCATTGTGAGTATAGTATGTGATGTGTGTGTGAGTTTGTATATGTGTGTTGTGTGTGTGAATGCGTATGTAGCGTGTTGGGTATGTGTGTGGGAAGAGAGAAACGGAAAGTGGTTGAGAGAAGGTGTTAAATACAGAGACATCTATTTCCGCCTACTTCTTCAGGTCTACATTTCCTCAACTAAGCTCTGCATTTTTTAAAATATTTTTCCTTGGTTAGTATATCATGTTGAGCAGTCTATCGTGGAATTGTAAGAGCGTCTGAAAAATGGGCATGCGGCATTTTCTGGAGCTCTGTACGTTCTGCGTTCAAATCACGATAATGAGGGCCAATATATTTTTTTCATCCTTCAGAATCGAGAAAAACTTACAAGTGGCTACCATGTATTTGACCCCAAGCTGATACTAGTCCTTGTCCTTTGAGGCATCTACTAACTTATCTAAATCATTTACTAACGTGCCTAGCGTTAATCCCTTGGTAGCATGCTCTTATTTGATCCCACTGCATTTTATGAACTGTCAATGATCTAAAATCAGATCTAAAAGTCTTATGATATCTATAGAGCAGATCTATAAACTTAAAACACAAGCTCAGGAAAAGCTACTTGCTACTTGTAGCTTAAGCTTTGCCCAACAACTGGTGCATTTTCACCGTTAATAGGCTTGATCCTATTACAAAAATGTGATCCTATAAGAATGAAGAATCAGGTTTAATTTGGGACCATTTCTCCTGATTCTTGTGACCATCATTGCCAATTTCACGAAATTCTGTGCCTAAGAAGCCTGTGCATGGAGCTCCTACTTCGACTAAAGCGTAGCCAGTAAAGAAAATTGCTAAAAGCAGCTTTTATTAGCTTGGTATTAAAGACTTTATTCAACTTTCAAATCATTGCCAATGAATTCTATTACAACAATCGATAACATAATAATGCCTGCTGCGAATATATGCACTATTTTAGTCGCTGTTTATTCACGGAGCCGTTTTGGATTGGCTGTTCGTATTTCTATTGAAGAAAATTCAGTGGTTTTTAAATGACCATGTCGCGCTAATTTTGCTGGAATTCTTGCTGGTATTTAACCTCGAGTCATGTCTTATCTACTTAACACACGATCAATAGACTTCCAGCCGTGAGCTTCCTGTCGTATTTTTGAAAATACATCGAACAACTAAAACTGGATAATGCAACGCATCTTTTCATTCTAAGGCAGAGGAATGTGATTTTCATGGTGATGTTTATTGTTATTTCTAGCATACACAATGACCATATAGTTGCCACGTCACCACTGATTGGGCTTGTCGTTGTTGTCGTTTTTGTTGGTGTTGCTGGTGTTGTTGATGTTGCTTTTGTTGCTCAGGCAGCCAGTCAAGTTAACTTCTAGAGTATGAATTCCAATTGCAACAGCAACCTAACCATCTACTTTTTGCTTACATATTTCTCACATTCTTATAGACAACAACAAAAATATCCTTGTTTAAGAATAATAAATTTGTAACCTTTCGGAATAATGTATTTTTAAAGATTAAATCTAAACATAGAAACAACTATATATATATATATATATATATATATATATAAACTTATTTAATGTAGTTATAACAGATTATATCGTATTACGTAAATCTCCAGACTCATCATGTGTTATTTAAACTGAGTTAACTAGGATATAGCCTACTAATTTCAGCTAGTAGAGTTTAAAGTTCAGATGGGAATGTATAACAAGGAAGTGACTGTATTAATTATCTAAGACACAGATTAAGGAACAGAAGTTAAAATATAAATTAATTTATGGTGTAACTCTAAGATAACAGAAAGAAGGCAAGACCATTACAATGTACCAATATATACATGTGTGTATGTGCGTGTGTATGTGTGATTGTGCGCGTGCGCGCGTGTTAAATTTTGAATTAGAAGCGCTTCTATTATTAATTTCGTATTTTGGCACAAGATTACCAAATTCGGGGCAGGAGTAAGTCGGCTACATCAACCCCGGTGCTCATTCGGTACATATTTTATCGACCACGACAGGATGAAAGGCAAATTCGACCTCGGCGGTATTTGAACTCAGAACGCGAACACGGACGAAATACCGTTAAACATTTTGCTTCACGTGCTAACGGTTCTGCCAGTTTGGCGCCTTAAAGGAGCACCTCTATTATTGTAAGCGTTATTGATATCACGTATTAATGTATCTGTTTTGTTTAAGTGTTTTCCAGTCCAAAAGAGATTCGAATTTCGTTTCGTATGTCACTCGAATATATAGTGCTGATGAGCTGAAAATAACACCGAAATATCGATAACCACGTTTCACATTCAGGTACGGAGCGATGACGCGTTTGAACAAACAGCATACATTACTTATGTCTTAACAACAATGTTTATGTTACATTATTGAAGGCGGTGATAGGGCGGCGAGCTGGCACACCGGACGAAATGCTTAGCGGTATTTCGTCTGTCTTCGTGTTCTGAGTTCAAATTTCACCGAGGCCAACGATAAAACAAGTATCAGTTGTGTGCTGGATTCGATGTAATCAACTGAAAAACCACCCAAATATTCAAGTCTTAGGCCTATAGTGCAAAGGATTATTAAAAGCGACGAGGTAAGGCGGCGAGCTAGCAGGAGCGTTAGCGCATGGGGAAAATTCTTAGCGTATTTCGTCAATCTTTACATTTTGAGTTCAAATTCCGCTAAGATTGACTTTGCTTTTCATGCTTTCGAGATCGATAGAATAAGTACTAAGTTGGGCACTGGGGTCAGCGTAACCGACTATCACATTCTACTAAAATTTCATGCCTTGTACTTTTAGTAGACAGAAATAATATTTACATGAATAGATCTACTTCTAAGTTCAAGTTTATCTTTAATTTCTTTGTGCGGCCTTGTTGGACATCAGCAAATAGATTTGTATGTACCTCAGACGAGTGGCGATTCAAAATCATTTCCAACTTGACTCGAGCAAAAGGGCCAATGAGCTGAGATAACAGCGAAATATCGGACATCCAACTTCCTGTTAATGTATCATTTCGCCTGGTTGTAATGTGTATAGTAATTCTTACCGCTCGACCTCATAAAGGGGCCTTCTCCGGGCAAAATGCATACAAGCAAAAATCCCCTGTTGTTGATGTTGAAATTCCAATAAAGAAGTCTTCAATCTTGGTTAGAAACCGACTCTTTCTCAATTGGCAAGAAATCCAGGAACAGGAAATATCAACCAAGTACCTGATGTACAAAAGGGACAGAGATACAGGAAATGCAGTAAATTGTGACAACCGATGCAGACTTTGTGGAGTTAGCACCGAAGGTATCATCCGCATCATATGCAGGTGTCCGAAAATGTCATCACGGTGTTATCTACCAATGAGGCATGATGTTGTAGGTAGGATACTCTATAATGAAATCCTTCGGAAAGATAAACCCGAGGATAAAGAAATAAGAACCCACAGTATGGTAGAAACCATAGCCACTCATAATAAAAAGGAGTTCTGGTGGAATGTCCCACTGAAGACCTCAATAAAATGCAAGCACAGCCGACCTGACATAATGATTTGAGACAAAGAAGAGAAACTGTGCACAGTTGTAGAAATTAGCTGCCTAACAGCTGTTAACATAAAGCTGAAGATCAGTGAAAAAAAAAACCTACGCTAAAGTATTGATAAATCTGCAGTTACTCTATCCAGATTACCTGTAATTATTGGAGCCCTGGGATATGTAACACACTGCCTAAATAACAATCTTCAGAAATTAGGTTTCTGGAAACCAGAAAGGAGAAAGCTAATTTGAAGACTACAGACCCAATCCATCACTGGAACTGTAAAAATCTGTAAAACTATCAAGAAGTTTATCCTTTAAATATATATGAGCATGTCTAGATATGCAACTGTGTGTATGAGAATACATACATAATGCAAAACATGCAAATCTGCACACACACATACATACATACATACATACATACATACATACATACATACATACATACATACATACATACATACATACATACATACGCACGTACGTACGTACATACAAACAAATATCCCCTGTTGTTGATGCTGAAATTCCAATTAAGGTGGCTTCAATCTAGGTTAGAAACCGACTCTTGCTCAATTGGCAAGAATTCTTGAAATAAAACTGAACAATGACATACATACATGTACAGACGTATGTGATTTAATTTATATAGTTCAATGTATAAGCTGCAAGTGGTCGAACTGAACATTAATCATATTATGAGTATTACCAGCATTAACCTCATAATTCTTGTTTCCGTAAGTAAAAAGTTGCTAAAAAGTTATGTCAGAACTATTCAGCACTTTTCATTGCAGATCAGACTGTATATTTAAAAAAAAAAGAAATAACAATTACACAAAAACTATATTGAACTACTTTCATATATAT
>NC_068989.1:45536352-45537305 GCF_001194135.2 Octopus bimaculoides | reverse complement strand
ATATATATATATATATATATATATATATAAAAGAACCGCTATAAACCGTTTGTATATTTATATATTTATGCTTGGTCTGGCATATATGTATGCGTGTGTGTTTGTTCGTGTGTGTATATTTGTATTTATGTATATTATATGTAAGTATGTATGTATGAATGTATCTGTGTGTCTACGTATGTATGTGTGTATGGCGGTTGTAGAAAAATATAGTTATACATAATTCCGTAGTTTTAAATGAAGTCCTACTAATGTAAACGCAATTTTTAATTTTTTACTTTTATTTTTTATTCAATTTTATTCATTTATTTCATTATTGTTATTATTATTATTATTATTATTATTATTATTATTATTATTATTATTATTATTATCATTATTATTATTATTATTATTATTATTATTATTATTAGCATTATTGTTATCATATTCGCAGACAAAATCAATAACCCCATCCCTAGAATGATATCAAAGCTGCGCTATTATATCCGACTGCTACTTACGTTAACAGTATCTAATGGACTTAAATATGTTCCTGTCAATACAATTACCTTTATCATAGATACAGAAGGTGTTATTTCTATAGAGGTCAACTAATCCTACCAAATTATTTATGACACACGTACAAATTTCTTGAACTCTTCATGTTACCGCTTTTACAGACAATGTTCATTCAATCAGTCATTAACTTTTTTTTACTAGCATTATTTTTTTTAGTTTTTTTGTTTTACTTTTCATTAGAAATTCCACCCCCCACACACACATTTTGAAGTTCCTACTTGATATCGAGAGGTTTTTTTCGAGTCACATGAATTCCTAGTCCACCAAACTGTATGCGTACAAGTGTGAGTTGCCTACATACATACCTTGCTTAATTATTTCAATACAGACATATATACATACACACACACACACACACACACGCACGCACACACACACACACACACACACAC
>NC_068989.1:45532249-45535646 GCF_001194135.2 Octopus bimaculoides | reverse complement strand
AGAGAGAGAGAGAGAGAGAGAGAGAGAGAGAGAGAGAGAGAGAGAGAGAGAGAGAGAGACACACACACACACACATTGCGAAAGAGGGAGAATGGTGATGTACAGAAATATGTATATCCAAGGATGCTTGTTCGTATCGGTATGTATCCACGCACACGTGTTTATGTGTGTAAAATCAGTGATGTTAAATTTTGATTCGCATCTTAGTGAGTCTTCCTCAAATTATCCATAGAATAACAAGATTGAAAATCCTAGTTTCATATGATCAACTAAAGGCTTCAATACACTACCTTTGACTGGTCACAAAAAAGTGGAGTATCTCTAACTCAATATTAAACTTCTATTCATATATGTAAGTGTGTGTGTGTGTGTGTGTGTGTGTGTGTGTGTGTGTATGTGTGTGTGTGTGTGTGTGTGTATCTGGTGATAGTGATGATATCAGATCCTCCGTCGTTTTTGACGATGAATATTCGGTTGTTCGAAAAACAAAACTACCTACTCATGTGTAAATGGCTGAGTATCTTACAGGCACGTGAAATCTTGGCGTAATACTTGAACCGAGTCAATAAGACATATGTGATAACTCTGTTCTTTTGGATTATGTTTAAGATTCATCCAACAGGATTGCATACACTTCTTTTATTTAACCAGTTTTATTCACAACGATTAGATCGATCTATGACTATGATAAAAGACACCGCCAATTTGAACTCGATACCACAAGAATGCGAAGCGCACTTTGAACCACTCTACCACTCCTGCGTTAAAATTGGCTACAGATTTTCCGTTAAGTCAATTATCATAATCGTATATATTGCCTTGCCTTAGACTCTCCTTCATAGCGTCACTGCAGCACCGTGGTCTCAGTGTCTCAAAGACTTTTTAAGACGTAGTGTAGCCTACCCCTCTCCAACAATAGACACAGCTAATTTCTTTTATGAAAAGACACCAATAAAAAGAAAGAGTGGTGAAAAAGACAAATCGCTCCGAGTGGAGAAGTATCAAGCTGAGTAAAAAGTAAGCAACGTTTTAAAATATGAAATTCATCGCAATATGTTTCAAGAATACGGAAATTTTATTCATCAAAATAAGTAACATTATAATGAACACATTTTTGCCAAGTTTGTTTATTCCGGTGACATAAAAATCGGGAGTTCTAGAGCTGATGAACTCTTTGAACGGACTTTCAGCATCGGTCTGATTTTTGAACCCCTTCTCTCGTAGGAAACCATCAAGATGCTTCAAAAAGTGGTAGTCGGTAGGAGAAAGGTCTGGGGAATAAGCTGGGAGGGGAAGAGCTTCGCAGCCAAGTTCCCTCAACTTCTGGAGCGTCATTAGTAAGACGTGTGGTCAAGCATTGCCAAGAAGAATGATTGGCCCTCTTCTGTTAATCAGTCAGGGACGGAGGAGTAGCAGTTTCTCGCTCATTTTGGCAATTTCAGGGCAATATGTTTCTGCAATAATGGTTTTTCCAAGTTTTATGAAGTTACAGAGGATGAGTCCAGCAGTACACCACCAAACAGTCACCATAACCTCCTTTTTGAAGACCTCGAGTTTATTTGAAAGTTTACGGTGCTTCATTTTGGTCCAACCACTGCGAAGAAAGTTTATTATTACCACACTTGAAACGTAGCTGTTATAAGTCTTTATTTCAATTTGAATGTGTGTGTCAAGATATTTAGAATGTTCAAACTTATTTCTGTAAATGTGCTAAGCACTGATGCTGATTATAGTTTAATCAATAAGCGTAAACGCGAGGTAAATGCAGTAAAAATAGGGGGTTAGTGGATCCATTTAAGCGGCCCTTGAAAACTTGGACCTCCTTACCATACTCCCTGGGAGTTTATAGTATGAAATTCATTGTCATTGCTACGATTTGGTCGCCGATGCCATGTATTTAGTCAGTTGCGCCCCAATTAGGCGGCCCTTAAAAAAATAGACTCCTTTAGGACAATTCGTAGAATTAGAGGAGTTGCTGGTTTGAATTTCGTTGTCCTTGCACCAACTGTTTTGGAGGAGTTAACAGACATAAAAACTTAACGGGCAGAGAAACATCACTAAAATTTAACCAGAGATTGAACTCTAACACCAGGTTATTAGTATCGCAATGCCTAAACGAAATATAAATGTGTGTGCGTGTGTGTGTGTGTTTGTATATACTAGTTTGATAAGTGCCAACGCATGAAACTCTCGGACATTAAGTCACTCTATTATTTCTGATATATATATATGTATGTATGTATATACAGGCCCATCAGCCGGGGCTCATTGTGGCTTCTGTGGCCTCTAAGCGACTGAGATTGGGAGACATCCCGCTAAACTGAAAACCAGTCGGTCCCAAAACACTACTCCTCAGCAGTTATCACTAGCTTTCCTTTCCTGCTGAGTAAACCGAAACAATTGTGTAGTGGCGTGTCTTACTCAGACCGGGAACAGAATATACGATGTAACGATCATACTTCTAACACCCAAAGCTCCTGAGACACTTCCGCACATTTTCCTCCACCCTGAATTCATTCACATGCTATTGATCCTCTCTATGCTAGAGGAGAATACATTTCCATGAAGTACAACGAAGTTAGGTCAAACTCAACGAAAGAGTTACGACGTGAACGTCTTAACCAACAGATTTCGTTCATGATTTGCCTTTCAAATTTAGCTCTCTCTCTTTCCTTTTAAAAATCTATTCCGAACATTTTTTCAGTCGTTAATTTTCGATACTTCTCCAATTTACACAAATACTCTGATGAATCCAGTTCCTGGTACGCACTCACCATCTTCTCAACAAACATTTAACAAAAGGAACCACTTTCTGAAAAGTGTTTATCGTTATCTTGATGAGAGAGCAACATGTTACAGAAATTTTACAGTTTATTTTGTATAACCTGTTTCAGAAATGATTAAAAGTTGAAAACGATAACAAGATAAGGTTTGTGGAAAATATCAATTTTTCACTTATGACAACATTTTGAGAATCAAGTATTCTAAAGTGTGCAGAATTTCTAAAACAATCTATTTGAACAGACTTTGATAGGTAAAAGTAACACTAAATATATTTTATACTTTATAAAGTGGAGGAAAATTTGGCAAAATTTCAAGCATGTAACAGGTGAGGGGTGAGTAGAAATATACAATTTCACATTCAAAATGGTTCAGATTTATCTCTTCTAATAGGCACCAAAATCTCTTAAATTATCTATTTCAGTGTGTTGGTGCAGGTTGGTTGAATCGGTGTTATTCTGAAGAAATTTAGAATGTGTATAAATGGTATATACTGCGTAAACTATTCCTTTTTGTGATTGTTTCAGTACAAAGACAATTAAAGAGAAATTAATGTCCAAAGATAGCTGTGATTAATCAACATTAGTGATTTTTAAGTATAAATTTATATATATAT
>NC_068989.1:45522776-45532057 GCF_001194135.2 Octopus bimaculoides | reverse complement strand
TTATTTATATATACCTTTTGATCTTCCTTTCATCTTAGAAATCACCTTTTCATGATTTCATCATGTCAACAAGCACACATTTACTTCATGTCTTCACTTTATTAATATTCGATTTCTCAGCGGAGAGAGCATGCTAATATTAGTACTACGTTAGACAAAATTGCGTCGCAGAAGTTACTTATGTTCATTTTGATAACTAAGTCGAGGTCATAGCAGAAGACATAGCCTTTTCATTCTTCCGCCTTTTTCATCTTCGTATTTTATGTCTTGTTTCTGTGTCTCTTATGGTATTTCAGTGAGCCTTAGAATGCTTTGTGGGGCCCAAATCCTCTCCAAGCTTTCAGTCACTCACTAAATTTAGCCTCCCACCTGAAGCAGTTACCAGGATGTGGCTGAGAATGGTATCGGAACCAAAGGTGAGAGTCAGATAAGAACCAGTCTACCCAGCCATCCTTAAGGATGCTACTGCCGGAAACTAAGATAGTATCTCTACCCGAACACGCTGGCAAACGGGAATCACTCTTTGCGCAAGGTATCCAATCTTCTTTACTTATATTTCAACTGCTTCATAGCCCTCTATTGGTACATTAATCAATATTGTTTCGTATATCTATTAATCAATCACGCGGCAATTAAGTAAGTATCTATCTATGGCCCTCCTCTAGTGGGAAGTACACGGCACCATCCGACTCGGATGATGCTGTGTATTCTTATCTATTATTATATTACATCACACTGCGAATAAGCTTGTTTTTTTTTTCAGTCCTAAAGTAGGAAGGTTGCTTCGAAATATCTATAAAATAAAAAGAAACAGCAAAGTTCTTGAGTTCTTAAGATGCAGGCACAAATGTTGAGTATGTTACTCTTATGTGACGGACATAACGCATGCCATATTTGTTGTTGGCACTCTGTCGCTTACGACGTCGAGGGTTCCAGTTGATCCGATCAACGGAACAGCCTGCTCGTGAAATTAACGTGCAAGTGGCTGAGCACTCCACAGACACGTGTACCCTTAACGTAGTTCTCGGGGATATTCAGCGTGACACAGTATGACAAGGCTGACCCTTTGAATTACAGGCACAACAGAAACAGGAAGTAAGAGTGAGAGAAAGTTGTGGTGAAAGAGTACAGCAGGGTTCGCCACCATCCCCTGCCGGAGCCTCGTGGGGCTTTAGGTGTTTTCGCTCAATAAACACTCACAACGCCCGGTCTGGGAATCGAAACCGTGATCCTATGACCGCGAGTTCGCTGCCCTAACTACTGGGCCATTGCGTCTCCACGCATGTCATATACACCTTCCGAAAATATCATCGTCTTTCATTATGACATGAAGTTCTGCGCTGGTTTGAATTGACCTGAGGTTTTTATTTTCCTTTTGGCTTCCACGGCTATAGCTTGGTAATCTTGGTGGAGAGAAAATGGATGGTTTTAGAGGAATTTACCAAATGAATGACTTATGGAATTGGATCCAAAGAGGGCAGCAAACATGGAATACATCTTACAGACCACTTATCTGTATATACACAAACACAACACACACATACACACACAAATACGTTTTCTTACACACACAATTACACACATACACACACACATACGTGTATGTATGCATGTATGTATGTATGTATGTATCATATAATCATAGGTATGCACGCGTATAGGGACTCGCACATATCGTCGCTTCAATACACTTGCTAAATGACACTTGCTAAATGACACTTGCTAAATGACACTTGCTAAATGATACTCGCTAAATGTTGAGCGCTACACATGGTATATTCTCATATATTTTTAACTCCCTGACATCATAGACTCGAGCCAGATGTTAAAACAATAACTCAGCTGATATGTAAGAGTGCTAACAGACGAAACTGAGAAATAAGGATAGGATTGTGTTTATTATGTGTAAAAAGTATCACCATTTATAATTCCTTAAAATACAGTCGATTATAACAAGTTTACGAAATGCCTAACCATAAATTGCTTATCATTCGCCAGTGCCATCTTAAGGTATTGGCACAATGAACAGTTGTTCAAGGACCTTAAGTGTCTAGGAGCCCACTTCTGATCTACGTATGCAATGGCTCGCTCTCGAGAAATAAATACAATTGAGCGTAGTGCATTAATTTGTCCGGGTGCCTATAATGCTGTCAAGGTTATAGCTATCTACCGCTCCTTCCTCAAAGCATGAGAGACTATAACTAAACATTAACCCTCTACATAGAATACAGTTGAAAACCATATTTCCCATTTGATAGGATAACTCCTCAACTCTCTCGTCTTTTACCCTTGTCGACATCTATATAGCAGTTTCTAGTTTAGGCGTAAGAAGTTTTTAGACGAAGGCGTTAGTTGGTGCTGTTTGACCTAAAACTTGACTAGTACTTTATTTTATCAACCCTTAGAGGATGAAAACCGAAGTTAATTTCACCGAGATTTGAACTCGGGAAGTAAGCAATTTTTGCGATGAACCAACAAATCTGTCAGCTCATTCTTAGTCGCATTAGATTGCCAACCGTACGTTTCTAAACTGAAATTCGTAGCTATGCCTAAACCATTACACTAGATCGGTGCGACAACATTTATCAAATTATATTCTTGATTTTCTCTCTCACATTTTTTTGGTTATGGCACGTACTTCAGTCACCCGCTTCATTCACATCATAATAGCAATGTTTACCTTTCACACTCTGAGTATGACTATTAATAAAAGACACATTCCACCTCCACTCGCAACAGTATAGAAAAACACGTTTTTGACAGAAATGAAAATAACTTACCTAGAAAGTTAAGCACTCCGAACAAAATAGGTAACAGTGAACTATGAAAAGTACAGCAAAAACAAAGAGAGCAGTAATCTAAATAAATATTGGTTTCGAAGTTTAGCATAAGGCTATCAATTTCGGGTGTGGAGGGGTAGATGTAAGTCGATTAGATCGACCCTAGCGACCACTTGCACTTATTTTATCAACTCCGAAAAAATGAAAGGCAATATGGGCTATAGCGGAATTTGAACTTAGAACGTAAAGCCGGGCAAAATGCCGTAAGCATTTTGTCCGGCGTGCTAACGAATCTGCCAGCTCCTCTCCACTCTAAATAGACATAAATACAATGTAGAGTAGGCGGAGGATGGTCTTGTTAGTCAGCATCTAAAGTTTCTAGGGATAGGAAGTATATCCAAACATCCAAAGTTTGTCCTAATCATGGTATCAATAAATACAAGGCGTATACAAGACGAACATTTACCATCTTAATGCTTCACACATTGGTCAGGTAGCCAGATGTTAGCATTGCCGCCGATAGATGATTCCACAAACATCTCATCCTAGGTGTAGAAAACAGAACCACAGAACTGATAACCAGTCCCCGTCGCTCCGTCTGCAAAATCTCTTTCAATCTGCTGCATATCTTCCGGTCTGCCAGCATTAGCACAATGTCAAGTAGGTCTGGAGAATTTGTAGAGAGGTTGTTAAAGGGTTGAAGCAGAGGTGTGAGTGCATGGTGCGTAAAATAGTTAAGGTAGAAAGAAGACTCTACTAGACACATCAGAAGTAAAGATGGCATATATACTTACATTGTATACAGGGTTGGCCAAAAGTCACCTGAAAGTAAAACAAAAACGTTTGCTTTCATGATTTATTTGTTTAACAACTGAATGAATTTAATAAAAACATCTAACATTAGGAAAATTGTTCAAATTGAAGTCCTTCTTGAGTGATACTTTTTTTTCCATTCGAGTTAATGCATTTATGGAATTTCGATTTACTGTCGGGTGACTTTAGGCCAACTATGTATATTCATACGTTGTATATATTGATGCATGCATACAGATACAAATATCTATAACACATGCATGCAGAGATTGTTCATTATACCACAAATACCATCAGAGCTTTTCTCTTACTAATAAATAATAGCCTACAATAGATTTGCATTAACTGTACTGATATTAATATTTCGGATACTTGATTGTCCATGAGAGGAAATCCGCCCAATAAACATTAAAATCACAAACTGCAAATATCCGCAAATGCCATAATTCATCTCGGAAGAAAAAGGGAGGAAGAGTCTGAGAATCAGTACAGATAACCATTGAATACTGTTTGATATCATTCAGACAGTGTTTGCTAATCAATAGCAGCAACAATAATTACAACAACGAAGTACTGAAAGTGAAGTGAATTGCTTGCGGGTCGTTAGCGAACCCCACACGAAACATTGACTGCTTGATGACTTCCCATGTGAACTTAAAAGTGCAGGAGTAGCACATCTCAGCAAAGACATGGAAAGAAAGCATTCTGAGCACCAGAAGACGTTTTGCATTATATGTTTTCCATAAACTTCAGGATCATATTAATAATTCTTCCTACTTTTGGCACCAGACAAGAATTATTTTGTGTGGAAGAGGGAAAATGATTACTTCAGTGATCAATTGCTACTTATTTTATCGACTACGAGAGAATAAAAGGCAAAGCTGACTTCGGCGGAATTTGAACATGATGGTGTAAACAATGACAGGAAGTGTAAACTCATTGTATTCCTATCTATTATTGTATTACATCACACTTCGAATAAGCTTCTGCTTTATTTATTTATTTTTTCAGTCTTAAAGTAGGAAGGTTGCTTCAAAATATCTAGAAAGCAGAAGAAACAGCAAAGCTCTTGAGTTCTTAACATGCAGGCACAAATGTTGAATATGTTGCTCTTATGCGGCGGACAAAACACGACATGTACACCCTGCGAAAATGTCATCGTCTTTCATTATGACATGAAGTTCTTGCTAAAATAATAAACACCGCCAGCCATCCGGAGTAAAGACTGCTCTGAATAAAATATATAACAGCACTTTTATTACTGAATACATAGATAAACATTAACAAAAGGAATATTAGTGGAGTATTCTCATTAAAACATCTGTCGGGTGCAAATATGACATGCATGCTATAGGTATTTGAGACAGAAAAAAGACATTAGACCCAGCCATAGAGGTTAATTGCCCTGCTAATGTGAACATGTCTTTCGAAACGGGCGTCAAGGAAATAATTTATGAAAAATAGCTTCGAAACTTGCAGCTCCTTTCCATTGGTCGAATTTGCCTTTCAACATTTCATGGTCGATCAGGCAATGGGGGCGATGTATTCGATTAAAGGCCATGAAGCTATCATAGAACAAACTATTATTAAGGCGGCGAGCTGGTAGAATCGATAGCACGATTCTACGAAATGCTTAGCGGCATTTCGTTTATGTTTGTGTCCTGAGCTCAAATTCCGGCGAGATCGATTTTGTCTTTCATCGTTTCGGGATCAATAAAATAAGCAACAGTTGAGCACGGAGGTCTAATTGACTTACCCACTCGCTTGGAATTGCTTTCCTTGTGCCAAAACTTAAAATCATTATTGTTTAATCGGGCAGGCGGCCCTTTTTTAATCGGGCAGGTATTACAGTTCTCCTTTGCCTAGATGTTGTGGCAAAAGAGGTTGTCTGGCGAATGAGGTCGAAAGACCGGAGGACAGATCAGTTCCTCTTTGGTAGAAATCTTAGCGGCTTTTTCAAGTTTCACTTGAGAAGAAAGGTGACAGTGTAGAGGGAGGTGCTGTGGTCGAGTGAATTTATTGAAAGGTGGGTGGGGGTGAAAGTCCTGAAGATGGCAAGAGTGAATGGTACCGCTCTAAGTTTAGACTTGTGAGTTGGAGAACAGTAATTGGAGAGGGCACTTACCTTTGGTGCTCAGGTAGATCTTAGACTATAAAGTTTCTCGATTGTACCTAGAGGTCTTCTTGTATCAGGTGGACTACATCACAATCACCTTTATTTTTTTTTACTACTGTATACTATATATACTTCACTTCTTTGTTTATTGTTTCCCTTCTTTCTTCATCATTTCATTGTATGTAAACCCCAACAATTTATGTCTGTCTTTGTATTACCCTCTTCATCCTTCGTCCTATTGGCAAATAAAAGAAATCAGTAGTAGTAGTTGTAGTAGTAGTAGTAGTAGTAGTAGTAGTAGTAGTAGTAGGAGGAGGAGGAGGAGGAGGAGGAGGAGGGAGGACGACGACGACGACGACAACGACGACGACGACGACGTCGACAACTTAAAATCTCAGCTGATATTTGCTATTTGTTCTGAGTTCAAATGCTGCTGAACTTTGCCTTTCATCCTTCTGGGATGGAGAATAAAAAACCAGTCATGTAGTCATTCAATGTAATCAACTTTGTATACTCTCCAGCCTACAAAATTCCTGGCGTTGTGTTATTGATATTCCGCTTAGGTAAGGCGGTGAGCTGGCAGAAACGTTAGCGCGCCGGGCGAAATGCTTAGCGGTATTTCGTCTGCTGCTACGTTCTGAGTTCAAATACCGCCGTGGTCGACTTTGCCTTTGATCCTTTCGGGGCGATAAATAAAGTACCAGTTACGCACAGGGGTCGATGTAATCGACTTAATCCCTTTGCCTGTCCTTGTTTGTCCCCTCTATGTTTAGCCCCTTGTGGGAAATAAAGAAATAAGAAACGTTAGCGCGCCGGGCGAAATGCTTAGCGGTATTTCGTCTGCTGCTACGTTCTGAGTTCAAATACCGCCATGTTCGACTTTGCCTTTGATCCTTTCGGGGTCGATAAATTAAGTACCAGTTACGCACAGGAGTCGATGTAATCGACTTAATCCCTTTGTCTGTCCTTGTTTGTCCCCTCTATGTTTAGCCCCTTGTGGGCAATAAAGAAATAAGAAACGTTAGCACGCCAGGCAAAATGCTTATTGGTATTTAGTCTGTCTTTAGGTTCTGAGTTCAAATTCTGCTGAGGTCAACTTTGCTTTTCATCCTTTCGGGGTCGATAAATTAAGTACCAGTTGCGTACTGAGGTTGATGTAATCGACTGGCCTCTTCCCCCAAAATTTCGGGCCTTGTGACTAGATTGGAAAAGGATAATACCGCACCAGAAAAAATGCTTTGCAGCAATTCGTCCTTTTTGCGTTCTGAATTGAAAATCCGCAGAAGTCGACTTAGCCGTTCACCCCTTCGGGTTCGATAAATTAAGTACAAGTTAAACATTAGGGAAGATGTAATCGACTAGGAACCTCCCTGCCAAATTTCAGGCCGTGTGCCTATAGTAGAAAAGATTATTAGAAACAGTTATTAATTATGAGCTCATTGATCATTAATACATTATGTACTCAAGAGTCACATGGTACCTATTTGTAGTTTACTCGACTGAGTCATTGAATGGCATGCAGCATTTCTGTGGGGGTGGCTGAGGAAGGAGTACTAAGTAATAAAGCACCCGGCTTTTGCGAAGAAATATGTATGTGTTCTTGTTTGTTTGTCTGTATATGCGTGTGTGTTTGTGTCAGTTTGTATCTTTCTGTTTTTTCTCGATTAAACATGTCTTTGCTTGTCTATGAGTATGTGTGTGTGTGTGTGTGTGGAATTTTATGTGTGACTCATCTCTCTCTCTCTCTCTAGCTGTTACCTTTCTATCTATCTTTCTTCCCACGTTGTCTTCGTCCCCGTGAGTGTGTGTGTGAATGTGTGTGCATGTATGTATGTATGTGTCTGCCTTTTCTGTTTGTTTTTGACTACGTCTTCATATTTGTGACTATGTCTCGCTTGTGTATGTATTTATGTACGAGTGTGTGTGTGTGTGTGTGTGTGTGTGTGTGTGTGTGCTTCTGCGTTTGTATCGCTGTGTGTCTTTGCATGCTTTTATCTGTATGTGAGTGTGTGTGTGTGAGTGTGTGTCATTCTGCCTGTGTCTGTGTGTCTGTATCAAATCTGTTGTGTGCGCCTGTCAGTCATTTCTTTCTCTCTCTGTCCCTTTTTCTTTCTCAATCTCTCTCTCTTTCTCTCTGATTCTTTCTCTTTCTCTCTGTCTTTCTTTTTATATATGATTTTGCGTGTTCACGTGCGTGTGTGTGTGTGGCTTTATCTGGGTTGGGCGTACGTGTGTACACTCTTTGTATATGTGTGTGCTCTGTGTGTGGTCTGTTTCTGTTTGTGCGTCTGTGTGTGCGTGCGCACTCTGTGTGTGCTCTGTATTGTGTGTGCTCTGTGTTGTGTGTGTGTGTTAGCTGAGTTGTGTGAGAGTATGTATGCTTGCTCTGTATGCGTTTGTGTCTACATCTGCATGTATCTGGCCTGTGAATGCATCTACATTTTAATACGTCCATCGCTATTTCTGCTCATTCAACCCATTTTCATACATTTAATTAAAATCTCGAAATTTAGTATAAAATTGAATGCAAAAAAACATTAATCTTTTCAAATAGATAAATAAAACCGATACCTTTGACTTCCAACGTTTGATGGAATCTAACAATTTTTACCAACAGAAGATCGCATTTGCCCAACAAAACTTTTGAATTCATAAGAATTTGTGTAAACATATTCTATTCCTTTTTTAATATATTTCCTCGTTAAGGCGGCGAGCCAACAGAATAGTTAACACGCAGTGCAATATGCTTAGCAGCATTTCATCCGTCCTTACATTCTGAACTCAAATTCCGTAGCAGTCGACTTTGACTTTTATCCTTTCGATGTCGATAAAATTAAATACCCGTTGAAGGGTCTCTTAAGTTTGGCTCACAGATGTTTTAATTATTTTAATTTTAACTAAACAGTTTGAAAGTTCGTATACTGGTGTGATTTCTCACGCTGAACACGGTTTACTTTCAACATTTTTGACACAATTTCGTATTTTAGAAGTTATTTCGTGTTAAAGTTGTCGTATTTGGGTTATTTTAACCAATCAATGGCGTGTATTCAGCCGAAGAAACCTTCTGCGATAGTCATCGAAGGACAACAACTTCCTGCTTACGCGTGGATATTTTTACTTACTGCCTGTGATTATTTTCACCACTCTATTTTATTTTTGTTTACTACCTGTGTTGCATTTTACACACTTCACTTTTTGGGTTTTGGGGTTTTTTTGAGTTTTGTTGGGGGGTGTTTGATTGCCTTTCTGTATATTTGCCTGTGTTATATACACACGTAAGCCGGAAGTTGTTGCTCTTCGATTACTATCGCAGTAGGTTTCTTCACCTGAATACACATCGTTGATTGGTTAAAATTATCCAAAATACGACAACTTTAACACGAAATAACTTCTAAAATACGAAATGTTTAAAATGCTGAAAGTAAACTGAGTTAGCGTTAAAAATTACACCAGTATGCGAAGTTTCAAACTGTTGAGTTAAAAAAAAAAGAAGATTGAAACATCTATGAGCCAAACTGAAGAGATCCCAGTTGAATACTGGGGTCGATGTAATTAGTTTCACCCCCCCCCCC
>NC_068989.1:45513697-45522766 GCF_001194135.2 Octopus bimaculoides | reverse complement strand
ACACAAAGTTTGCTTTGTTCCAAACTAATAAACTATCCTATGTTCCGGTCCATATTCAAGGTACGACTATTGTATTGATAAATTTCTTTGTACATCTTGTTACCCGCACAATAAAAATATTTTTACTTACATATATATATATATATATGTGTGTGTGTGTGTGTGTGTGTGTGTGTGTGTGTGTATGTATGTATGTATGTATATATGTATGTATAGCATAATGCAGGCATTATATAGGAGAGATAAAAGAAAGAATGCACAGTTTGTACCCAATAGGTTTTAACATTATGTCAATCGTAAGTGTAAAAGAGAATTTCTATGCCGAATTAACTGAATATCTCCAAGAACCTCAGCCAGACTATAGCCTTAGATTTCTATCTTTCAACACTGGGTACTAAGATAGGTAATTTACTTGGTAAACTTAAATCCTTCCATGTCGTTAAAGTAAAGTGCCAGCCAGGTACTGGGGTGAAATATCTACTGGCACCTTAAAATTGCTGGTCTTGTGCATGAATTGAAAACATTTTAGATAAGCAAACAGATAGCAGAATCGTTAGTGCAAGACATCAGTTTAACTGATGAATTATGCACAACATTCTAAATGTTTAGCATTTATATACATTGCACTTATTCAGTATTTCAGACGGACTCCACTCTTTATGACTCAGAAGTCACATTCAACGAAGTAACTGAATTCCAATTTACATTATTTACCATAACTTCCAGTAACATTTCAACGACATCACAAAGAATTCCCTTTTACATTAATAAAGATTCGCGGTCCAAAGCGTAGGTATATCACTTTTACTCACTATAATTGCTTTTATTTTGACTATCACGTTTCATCCAAAAGTTATAGGTTTGTTGATACTTATAATGACGATTTATTTTGTTAACTTACGGCAGAAGTTATTCTGATGCCAGGGAGTATTTCAGAATATTCTGATTGGGCACTAACTTATATTGCTGGAAGATTTTTATAAACTGTATTTTCTGATAAACCATTGAATAGTGAGGGGAAAGTACCGTCCAGTGCACCCGCTTAGCGACGGACATATTAGTCAGGCTTCAAGAAATGCGGGAAGATTTTTATAAACTGTATTTTTTAAACCTGGGGGTGCAATGTTGAATAGTGCGGAGGCTTTGCCGCTTTGTTCACCCCCTTAGCGATAGGCATGTTAGATTTCAAGAAGTGTATTGCTAGAAGACTTTTATAAACTGTATTTTCTAAATCCGAGGGTGCATCATTGAATAGTAAGGAGTAAGTGCCTTTAGGAACAGGCATGTTAATCAAATTTCAAAAAGCGTGTTGCAGCAAGATTTTTGCAAACTGTATTCTTTAAATCTCAGAGTGCACCATGGAATACCGAGGATTCAGTGCTCTCCAGTGATTCCCCACCTTAGCGACGGGCATGCGGCAGTAAATATTTCTAAATGAACAGTACCAGTTCATAATTTACTGTTTTGAACTTGCCCATGTTATTTTTCTTACATGGAGCCGAAAATACAAAGGCTGACTTGATAAAATATGCTAAAAAGACAAAAGTCGCTTCAGTTGTCAGAAGTAACTACACCAAATTATTGGTTTCCAATAGTAGCACAAGCCCAAGCGTCACGTCTTTGTTGAAGTACAATCAGTTAACCTTGTCACGCTGTATTCTCGCT
The DNA here is from genome assembly GCF_001194135.2 of Octopus bimaculoides. Taxonomy (NCBI): domain Eukaryota; kingdom Metazoa; phylum Mollusca; class Cephalopoda; order Octopoda; family Octopodidae; genus Octopus; species Octopus bimaculoides. The sequence continues at coordinate 45,521,101 of NC_068989.1, read as the reverse complement.
ATAGCGGGAATAGTTTAAACGTCATCTCTGCCGGATTCCCGGTAAAACGGTAATGATCAACACCCGTAGAAAGAGAAGATGCTGTCGACTGTATCCATTAGTTTGCCTGCAACTATTACTCTTAGAAGCCCCGGTGGAGGGTAAAGTGAGACACATGGGCCCAAGTCTTAGAGGGTAAATGCGATTTTGTTGTTTGATTCCTGCTTTATTTTATAGAACTGAGGACGATTCAAAACAAATGCGATCTCTATGACATTTGAATTCATATCATAAAAGTAGTAATAACTATAAGACACTTGTAAGCACTTCACCTATTCTTCAAATATTGACCTTCAAATTCACGAAGAAGTATTAGGAAAAAATAATTTAATCTTCTGTATTAGTGTATTTAATTCATTTATTGTTTTTTTTTTCATATTTTTCAGAGATATAGTATTTCTGCTTTCATATTTTGGCATAGGCCAGCAACTTCAAATAGGTAGACAACTGGTACTTGGTTTATCGACCCTGAAAGGATGAAAAGCAAAGTCGACTTCGGCAAAATTTGAACTAAGAATGTAAAGACAGACGAAATGCCGCTAGGCTTTTCGCACGGGACCAACGATTCTGCCAGCTCGCCACCTTAAGATATAAAATTAGTGGTTTCAAAGTTTGGTACAAAGCCAGAAATTTCAGAGCAAGGGTAAGTGTATTACATCGACCCCAGTGTTCAAATGGTACTTATTATATGGACTCCGAAAGAGATAAAAGGCAAATTTGATATTGGCGGCATTCGAACTCAGAACGTAAAGACAGACGAAATTCTGCTAACGATTCAGTCAGCTCACCGCTTTAATATATACTGTATTATTAAATGGCGAAGCAGAACTCGTATGCATGATTCTTTCATGTTTCAAGAACCAATGAACGAATCTCGTCTCAAACAATCCGCGCAACATTATCTTTAGAAACATAGGATGTTCTGAATAATATTATTGATGGACCTTATTGGATAATAAGTAAACATATAGAGTGCTTCTGCTTATTTTTGAGCACCATCAGAGTTGACAATTAACAAAGCACAAGGTCAGTCGCTGAAAGTTGTTGGACGGGACCTGCGAACATCCTGCTTTTCACATGGACAGTGGTTCGTTGGTTGTTCCAGGGTTGGCCATCCAGATAACATATTTACCTATTCTCCTGAAGGAAAAACAAAAAAATGTCGTCTACAAAGCAGCGCTACAGTCGTTATTCCTCTACTGCATTCTTCACATCGACACCAAACTGTAGCCGTTAGCAATCAGACATCCTGCAAGCATTTAATTTATATTTTGCTTCATTTCCTTGATTGCTGTTAGCAGTACATTCCCTTCAGTGACACTTCTTACTTCACGCATGCTGTTCTCTCATAAGTATGCTCTGACATTTATTTTTGTACATGCTATTATTTCTATTTGCGTGATTGCTATAAATGTTTGCATTTCTTTATCATACATCACTTTCATTGTGTCAGGCATTACGAGAGAAATAAGTACATGATACAAAACGCTTCAAGTACGATATAGGATCCCCAATGCTTATCACAATTAAGACCTCATTTCATGAACTTTCATTTATTACTAAGTGACAATAGTAATTATACATTTTACACTTATCAATTCAAATGACTTCTAAATGCAGGCTCATTTAACTTAAAATATCCACAGGAGTGCACCATTGCAATAAATTACACCGTATAAAGGACGGGTGTATTTGGTAGTACATATATATATATATATATATATATATATATATATAGAGAGAGAGAGAGAGAGAGAGATTTATATATATATGTACCTATATATATATATGTATGTGTATGTGTATATCTATTTGTCTAGCTCTATATAAACATTTTTTTTTCTTGTTTCAGTCCTTTCACTGTGGCCATGCTGGAGCACCGCCTTTAGTCGAGCAAATCGACCCCAGGACTTATTCTTTAAAAGCCTAGTACTTATTCTATCGGTCTCTATTGCCGAACCGCTAAGTTACGGGGACATAAACATACCAGCATCGGTTGTCAAGCGATGTTGGGGGACAGACACACAAACACATACACACATACATATATATATATACATATATACGACGGGCTTCTTTCAGTTTCCGTCTACCAAATCCACTCACAAGGCTTTGGTCGGCCCGAGGCTATAGTAGAAGACACTTGCCCAAGATGCCACGCAGTGGGACTGAACCCGGGACCATGTGGTTGGTAAGCAAGCTACTTACCACGTAGCCACTCCTTCGTCTATCTATCTATCTATATATATATATATATATATATGTAGAGAGAGAGAGAGAGAGAGAGAGAGAGAGAGAGAGATAGATAGATAGATAGATATGTACATGTATATACTTGCAATAAATGCTGAAGGCAGATGATCAATGACTATCCCTATTTGCTAAGGAGGCTGTTTCCGACGAGCTTCTGAATTAGTGAAAGCTATTATTTCTCACTAAAATATTACCTCTGTGACAAACACATGCGCTCTCGCGCACACACATACACACACACATACAGTCACACACATACATTCACACACACGCACACACGCACACACACACACACACACACACCACACATTATGTGTGTATGTGTGTGTGCGCGCGTGTGTATATGTATCTAGTTGAGGTCTGGTTTTCTTTTTTGTTTGCAGTTTTGTAAATTCAAAATACATTTCAATTTAAATTTTAAAAGGTTTTTGTTAGAATTATTTCCAATCTATAGCGTCACTTTGTTTTTCAGTTTAGAAATTAAAGTGTTTATGCTATTTGCGTACGACTAACATGATGTAATATTTATATATATTTTATGCTATAACATTACTTTTAGTTGTTTGTCAATTTGATTTCCGCCGCGAAACGTGTTAATTAATATCACGAAAATGATGAAGAGTAACTATATTAGTTATACATGACTTTTAACATCTAAATAATCTCAAACACTGAATAAAAAACATTTACGTCTCAGACAACTGCGATTGTAATCTGCTTTAATTAGAAGCTCATTATATCTTCGTTTGAGTATGTTTCCAAGTACCGATATATGTATTTAAGTACATACACATACGCATATCCACATGTAAATCTACACACACACACACACGCAAGCACGCGCACGCACGCACACGCACACACACACACACACACACACACACACACACACATTTATTCTTTATTTCTGAATTAAGGCTACCATTGGTTCCATGTTAAGAAAAGCAGGAAAATTAGAGTTATGTCCGGTTTGACCCTCACAGCTATATTTAATCTAGTTTTTGTAGAATAATTCAGCAGAGAAGTGTCCAAACTGCTCTAAATTTAGAGTATATGGACAGAGACAGAAAAGGGACCTCTAAATAACAGCAGAACATATAGATGAAGGGTTAAAAGTCTCAGTGTAGCGGCCCTTGGCAGAACTTAAGGCTTTTTTTTTTTGCCTCAGTCGAAAAATTTTTGAAATTGCTCAGAAAGCTGAAACATAATATAATGTATTTATTTCTGCTAATGAATAATGTAGTAACCTAAATCTATAATGCTTACACAAAATAACAAATATTGGTATCAATTTTGGCACAAGACCAGCAATATTAGGTAGCTGTGCAAGTCTATTACATCGACCACAGTTCTCAACTGGTACTTATTTTATCGATACGAATTGATGAAAGCAAAGTCAACATTTGAACTCTAAAGGTAATAACTGCACAAATGGTGCTAAGCATTTTGTCCCGTACAGTAACGGTTATGCCAGCTCGCTGCCTTAAACAACATAAAAAATATCGATTTCAAATTCTGGAACAATGTAAGTAATTTCGGAGTAGGGACGATCCCAGTAAACAATTGGTACTTATTTTATCCATCCCGAATAAATGAAAGGCGAAGTCGATCTCTGCGAAATTTGAACTCAGAACGTAAAGACGAGTGAAAGGACGCCAAGAATTTTGTCCCGTTGGCTAACGATTCTGCCAGCTCGCCACCATAACAAATATTGATAACATATTTTCATCTCGATACAACCATAAGTGATGATAGTTTTGATACTCGTCATTTGAGATATGTAATTGAAACAAGAGCTGAGAGAAAGAGAGATCTTTTCCGAAGGTTGATTATGTTGCTAATCTTAGCTACATTTTGAAATAGAGCTGCATTTAAGAATAATAGAGCATTCTTTAAGAACAAACCGGAGCAAAAACAGTTCATATGATGTTGTTCCACTATGTTTTATATGGGACTCTGAAATCTTTTGAGGGTACTAAACGAACGCTCAAAGGAACAAAACGTCACAGAAATCCTCAGTAGTATTTAATCTGCAGTTCTAATGAAGTATTCACTGTTGAGAAAACGTGTAGTCCCTTCTGGAATAATTGAACCCATCTCGAATCTATGAGTATATGATCTCCTATTGGTTCTAAAATGTTTTTTTTTTCTATGACCCTTCAGTTGATGTTACAAGATCTTTTTTCTATGACCCTACGGTTAATGTTGCAATATCTTTTTTCTATGACCCTATGGTTGATCTTACAATATTCAGGTGAAATATAAGACGCAATAAGAGAGAATTAGAAATTAGAAAGATGAAGTAGAATATGCTTCACTGATAGAAAAAGAAAAGAGAGTGTAGAACATATTTGCATTCATCATGCGAAACAGAGAAGTGAGAATTATTTATGTTACCACTATGAAAATAAGACAAGTCATGGCATCACTGCAAGATAATAAGTGCAATAGAATATGAATCTAGCAGACTAGACGGTAAAGTGTGTACCTACATGTAACAGTGATAGTAAATAAAGTTTCAAAAATGAATTAGAAAGGCTGCTGGAATAACTTATAGAAGATAAGATTTATCGATGATACTAATCGGAGTTAAACGGCAGGTGGAAACAATGTTAATGTACCTTGCTCAATGGACGACTTGACAATGATTGATTGTTCTCCGTGTATAAAGAAAACAATATGATGCAGAATTGCGCAGGAATTCTATATATGTTACTCGAAAGGGAAGAAAAGTTGTTCATCTAAGGAATGCATTATTTACCGTACAGTTTAACAAGCTAATGCAGAACAGATATGCAACCGACAAATTAGTAAGATCTACCTTGGAAAAATGTCGTTATAAACGTAATTTCTGTGATATTAAAATCAAGTGAAATGAATGGTGTATGTACAGAGATATATAAAGAATAAATTCTACACGCTTTCGTAAGGCCGCTGGGAGCTCAAACAATGTATGTTATTGCCCTGGCTGCAGAAACATTAAATAATCATGTACAGCTGCCTTTGTGTGCACTGAAATATATCCATTTTCATCGGATTTTTCATTTGGCTACTCAGCTTACTAGAAATGTTTATCATTTTGTTTATAAAATTATGCATAGCTTCATTCTCTACAGTTTAAATAAGCTGTCTTCATGGTTTCTTTACGTTTCATAGATGGCTTAAAATTTATGTAAGACCCGCGAATGTTATGGAGAGCGGTATATTCGATTACATCGACTCCAGTACTCAACTAATCGACCTCAATGGCATTTGAACACAAAATGCTAAGCATTTTTCTTCGACGAGCTGAATATTCTTCAGGCTATCTACCTTTATCATGTCATTAATAAATTCTATATAGTCCAAAATTTGATAACAGTTGATCGTCAGTATAGGAAAGTAATGAATAAAGAACTTAGTGAATATGGATATTTATATGAAATTGAATGTAACCTTGAAATGATATCATGAATATTAAAAAAATGTGGAGAGTCATCGAATATCAACTCAGTAACAATAACTAATTCTGACATGAATATACACATGGGTTAATTTTTAAGAGGAGATGTTTCGTCAGTTATAATTCAAAACAGACTCTCACTTAACTGTATCTACCTGTTCTGGATAAAAAGCAAGAAAGAAACAAGTGTCCATTAATGTATTTTGTGCATAGCATTCTTTATATTTGATTGTTCATCATTGCATCAAAATTATTTAGATAAGTTTATCTTAATAATTTTGATACGACTCTATCATGTACTGTTCTCTCTCATCCTTTCTCTAATTCTTTTTCTCCCCTTCACCGTTTTCTATCTGTCTCTCTGTCTCTCTGTCTCTCTGTCTCTCTCTTTCTTTCTCCTTTACCCTCTCTCTCGTTGTACACACGTGACCATCGTCCATCTTTCTTTTCCTCCCGCGATCATCAATTTTTCCCGTCAGTCTGACTACAAACTACACGTATTCTTATCTGTCTCCTCTTCTATCTTTTTTCTTGCCAAAGACAATATTTCTTCAGCGTTCGCTACTTTTACCTCGTCTGGCCTGACGGCCCTCCGTGTTTATTTTCGTTTGGTTTGTTGTATGTCTTCACTGTCCTGCTTTTGTTACCAAATTTGAGCTTCTGCAAGTCTCAAATTTTATTTTGGTTCGAAGGAGAAACTGCCTTTCGAAATCTCATATTGTCAGTCAATGCTCGAAATGAGGAGTAGATAGACAGCCGAGAAAAGATTAAGAGGGCCGAAAAAAAGGAGAAAGAATGAAAAAACAAAAACGGAGAGAGAAAACAATATGTAGGGATTAACGTTTTGACATGACGAAATGGAGGGAAGAAAGAGGCTGAATGAATGAGAGATAATAACTGTAACTCGGCCGCACGAATTTTCTCAAGCACGTGTGTGTATGTGGGAATGGTGTGTGTTTATGTGAGAATGGTGTGTGTGACTGTGTATGTATGAATGGGGGCGAGTATGTATGTGTGGGCAAGCTGAACTCTATGTGAACATTTGCGTGTGTTTGTGCGTAAGTTACCCAGTGCTTACATAATGTAGAGTAATATGCGTTACATGTACTGGTATGTATGTGTATGTGTGCGTATGGGCGAGTGTAAGTATTATTGCGAATTTCATGTGTGTGTGTGTGCAAACGCATTGGCCTGGGTGTGTGTGTATATGTACAAGTAACCTAGTGTATATGTTGTGTGGAGTTAGTGCGTTCAGTGCATTTCTGTGTATGTGTGCTTGTATGTAATTGCGTTTTTATGGACTAGTTTGTATGTGAATGTGTGTATGAGAATACGCGTATGGATGTATGCATATGTGCGAGGCCAACGTGCGAGTGCGTGTGCACGCATGCGCGTGTGTGCAAACGCTCGTGCTTAGCAATTGACGTATACGTGTTCAAGTGGTGTGTGCACGTGTGTATGTTTGTGTGTGCCTGTGCCCATATAGTGTGCATGTGTATAGGTGGAGGGGCAGTTAAATGTGAGAGGTGTGTGGGAATCTGTGTGGGGTTGGTGTCAGATGAAGAGAGGTAGATAGTTGAGCCCGTAAAGGAACGAAGGAAAAAGATTAATGTCCGTTCACGGCGAAGGCGAAAGTCCGGGTTGCCCCTGTGCAGAGACCGATATATATA
>NC_068989.1:45506183-45512853 GCF_001194135.2 Octopus bimaculoides | reverse complement strand
ATGTATGTATGTATGTATGTAAGTATGTACGTACGTAAGTCATTATTTATTTTTATTTCAAGATTAAAGAAAGAGACGATTTCTAACTTAGATCCAAAGTTCTTTCATTGGAATTTTAAACATCAACAGGGTATTTTTGCATTCATTTGTGTATATGTGAAGTATTTGAAGTTACGGCATGTGCAGATTTTAGGTTTTGTTTTATGTAGGTATGTTCATGCATATCCTTGCATGTCTAGATATGCTCATATATACTTAAATGATAAACTTCTGGAACGTTTTACAGAATTTTACAGCTCCAGTGATTGCTTGGAGTTGTACTCTTCGAATCAGCTTTCTCTTTTCTGGTTTTGAGAAGCTTAATTTCTCAAGATTGGTACTTAGGCAGTGTGATACATATCCCAGTGTCCTAATAATTACAGGTGTAAATCTGAACTTGTAATCTGGATAGAGTAACTATAGATTTCTCAATAGTTCAGCGTAGAGATTTTCTTTTTTCGCTTTATGCTAATATCCACTGGGCAGCTGATTGCCACAGCCAAACACAGTTTCTCTTCTCCATACCAAATCACTGTCAGGTATATTATGTTTACATTCTATTGAGGTGTTCACTTATTACACCTTATCAATGGCTACTGTATGTTGTTATTCCGTTGGCCTCAAAATTATCTTTCCCACGGATCTCATTATACAATGTCTTAGCTACAACATCATGTCTCATTGGTAGATAATACCGTAATGACATTTTCGGACAGCTGCTTATGATGTTTGCGATATTTTCAGTGTTAACTCCACAAAATATGCATCAGTTATCATACCTTGGTGTTCTGTCTGCGTCTCTATCCCTTTTGTGCATCAGATATTTGTTCGATATTTCCTGTTCCTGGATTTCAAATGCATACGTTTCAAACTGGAAGTTAGTAATTCAGATGTTGTTTCATGATAGACTGCTTTGATGATCAATGCTATCATCCGGGAGCTTTCTGCTAACATATCCATGCATGGTCTTCTGCTGATATGCGCTTGTCCTTTCATCAGATGATATGAATAGATAAAGAATAGTGCGACTTCTTTGGGCATGTGTTTAGGGTTATGAAACAAGGAATGTTATTCAAGGAGCTGCTCTCCAAGTCATGATTATATCCTCCTCATGTATGTAAACTTGGTTAAGGGATGCACTTAGACACTTGTTGGTTAAAAGATGTTGCCGAAGGGATATGATATAACATTCAAAGGGAGTCTGAATAAAATATTAAGCCTCTACCAGACTGTTTACGTTTTAGAGAGAGGCTTTCTAGTCGCTGTTGATATGGAAATTATGTGTGCCGGTTAATATCTTCCGAGTTTTCACATCAATGGCTCGGATTTCATCAAGCGTCTAATCAAGTAGCCAAAATTTTGGCATGAGTGCTGGCACCTCAAATACATTATGGGCCACTAATTAATTGAATACAGTGATTTCCAAGGTCCACATTTCCTTTATTCAGCTGTAATATTCTTTAGTGACACATGTCTTGTTATAGGTGTCATTGTAAGATGTGTTTTCTTCCACTCCTAGGTACCTCAAACATTCCCCATAAGATATAGGGGAAACAGTTAAGTAAGTCATAGCTGGAGATGTTGCTAGTCACGTTTCCAGTTTTTTCCTCTTTTCACAACCATATAGCAACATTTATCCTAATGAAACTTCAATCCTATATCCTTGAAAGTGTTGTAACCAGATAAAGGCTCTTTTCCATCTCATGCAGTCTTGGCATATAATTTCTAGTTCATCTTCAAAGAAACAGTGTGTACTTTTGGTATTTCAGTTTCCTTGTGAACAAGACAGATACACTTCATACTTTCTTAATATGAATGACAAGGGGTTTACAGAAAGTATAAACTGTATCACAGAGAGGCTGTCCCCTTTGGAATATACTTCTTCGATGCATACTGCATGTATGTATGTCAGAAAAACACATAAAAACACTTCTAGAAATATATTTTCAAGTTTTTCATGCTTTGTCAGAAAAATAGTTCGAAGAGACATGACAACCAAACAAAACTGTAGTAGGATTACTAATGTTCTTAAATATTTTGTAAGGACGGCAAGGCAATGAGAAGACAGAATCTTTAGCACACCAGGCAAAATTCTTAGTGGCATTTTATCCGTCTTTACATTCTGAGTTCAAATTGCACCGAGGTCGACTTTTATCCCTTCGGAGCCAATAAAATAAGTTACCAGTGAAACACTGGAGCGATGTAATCGATTTATCCTATTCTTCGAAATTGTTGTGCTTGAGCCAAAATTTGAAATCAATATTTTATAAGAACCACAGCTTGCAGTTTCGGTCTTATTTCTCTGCGGCTTAAATTTAAATCTCGCCTTAGACCAGCACGAGTTTCCTGCAAATTATGATTATCTGCAATAAAGTATTACATGAGAAAAGAATGTATTCGATTTATTACTTCTTCCCTAGACAAAAAATGTTATTTTTAGTAACCAAATAATATTCTAAATACGAGCTAGAGTGCTAAATACAATATATCAGGAGGAAACACTTCCGGTTGTGCCAAATTTTTTTTGATAACTTAAAGTCATAAATGATATTTAAGTCACCCAATGTATCTATGTACTCGGTTAAAACAAAATTTTTGAATTTTCACCGGTGAATGTCGACGACTATCTGCATATTTTATTTTTAATTTGATACAACTTGTACAATCATTGCTGAATTATTTATTATTTATTTTCATGTATAACATAAAAACATTTATTCTTTATTTTACAGCTTTGATAATAAGTGGCAAAACAATTGCAATTGCGGCAATTTTACGCTACCTGTGTGTGGCTTTATGACTGAGTGCAAGCGAAGCAGCAAAAGAAAATAAAGATGTGGAATGCCCAGGACAACTGGTTCAGATGTATCACGCAAGGCGACACCAGCTTCGAAGACAAACCAATGTCAGGGAGACCTTTTGTTGTTGAAGATGAGGCCATGCTTGAAATAGCTTAACAGCAGCCAAGCACATGCGCTCGCACATTGTCGGCAGAATTTGGTCCTTCACAAAGCACCATCAATCGACGTCTGCATAATCTCAGCCTTTATGAACAGACGTTGTCGAGAAGCTCAGCTTAAACTGAACAATAACCAGACTCAACTGTTGAAAAATCGCGCGGGTTGCCTGCTTGGGCATCGAATAGTAAACTGGGGGTGAAATAAAGACTTATTTTCGTAATCCTGGTAAGTAAAATCAGGGGTTTCGTTCAGGCTAAGATTCAGAACCTATTGACAAATAAGGGAGGTTTGTGACCGAGAATGGTAGATATCGATATACGTGTGTGTGTGTGTGTGTGTGTGTGTGTGTGTGTGTGTGTGTGTGTGTGTGTGTGTGTGTGTGTGTGTGTGTGTGTGTGTGTGTGTGTGTGTTTGGTTGGGTGCGTGTGTGGGTGTGTATGGGTGAGTGTGTGCATGTGTGTGTGCGTGTGTATGGGTGTGAGAGAGAGAGTGCAGGTGTGAAAGGGAGAGAGAAAGTGAGAAACTGTTGTGTCTTTATGCCTGGTTTTGTGTTTCCCCGAAGTTGATGATTGCTGTTCGTTTGTTAACGTCACCGTAACCGAGTTATGTGCTTAAAGTCATCGATGGAACAAGCATCAGATCTAAAAATCTTCAGATCTAATAATAAGAACGCAAGTCAATTTTTCGGTTAAAGCCCTTCAAAATGATACCCTGACATGGCCACAGTCTAATGATTGTAACAAATAGCGAGTACCAAGTCCGCGGACTAAATAGTGACTATAAGAGCAATCCAAGTGAACAAATATGGAGATAATGTTGCAAATATACAAATAAGACTGCTTGGGTTTGATATCCAAAATATATACACATGTATCCATGTAAATGGAAAGAAAGCAAAGAGTGAATATTCAAGTATGAATATATAGATATTTATATATCAACGGAACAAACTTACACAGAGTTACAAAGTCACCATACCTTTTCCCCTTTAAATTTCTGTGTCTTTGTACTCTGTGCAAGTTTGCTCTATTAATATAGAAATGTCTATATAATTCATACTTGAATATTCATCATTTGAAAATGTTCACTCTTTGCTCTCCCTCTCCCTCTCTCTCTCTCACCCTCTCTTCCCTTCCTTCCTTCCTTCCTTCCTTCTTTCTTTCTTTCTTTCTCTTTCCCTCTTTCTTTCTTTCTCTCTCCTTTCTCTCTCTCTCTGTCATATTGTTGTGTGGAAGTAGAACACCCCTATTTGGTTGGCTCCTAATGGACTGTGCCACAATATAAATGGACATGCGCAGAGAGTGTGGGCAGAGAGTCGGATCGCAATTTTTGGGTGTTGGTGTTGTTTCTTTAAAACGTGAGTTAAATTGTTACACACTGTTATTATATATTGTTGTAGGCATCCCCGAGCGGGTGAACCAAGATTCGTTAAATTGTTAAATTGTTGAAATCTGTCGCTGTTTTTGCCTGTTTTGGAGATTGTTTCATCCCCGATTATGGGTGAAGTGTTGAAAGGGGGTGAAATGGAGCGTGGCGCAAGTTATGCATCTGCAACTACACAAGTAATTGTGACCAACACTCTTGAAGTTCGCGAGATAAAGATAGAGACAAGTAAGTGGAAAGAAGGGTACAAATTGTTACAAAATGTATGGGCAATCTTTAAGATGACCCCACCAGTGGAAGTGACGAAGAATGTATCAAGGAAGATGGTAGTGTACAGGACATTGTCTACTTCTAACAAAATAATAGAGATTGCCCCAATAGAGGCAATTGAGGAATGTCTACGGGACGTGAAATGACTAACCACCTTTTATACACGTGGGAGGAAATACGCCAGAGTGGAGGTCCGGTTCTCCAACGAGGAGGACGCTATTAACCACTCCATTGAGCCGATAAGGACACAAGAGTGGATGCTACTGCCGACGTACTGTGGCAAACGTGTTGCCAGAGTGAGAATCGGCAGAGTGCCCCCCGAGATCGAAGAGGCATGGCTAGTGGCAGCAGTCATGCACGGAATGGAGGAAGATGCAAGGATTTAGAAGATAACCAAAACGAAAAAAGTTAATTGATGGGGCTACGGCCTAGAGATGGGGATTCAGGTTGGGTCAAAAGACCTACACGAAAATGTAGAAGAGATTCTTCTACCAGAAGACATTACATTAAGAGTGGTGGTGGAGGGAAGACCTCAAACATGTTTTCTATGTAAACAAAGAGGGCACATGAAAGCAAGGTGCCCTCGGCAAGAAAGTAAAGTGGAAGAACAACAACGCGAAGAACAGCCCGCCGAAGAGGAGGGACAAGAAATAAACGTAAACAAAGAGGAACCATTTACTGTCATAAATAGGCGAAAGAGGAAAGTGCGGGTGAGTTCTCCGCCAAAGAGCCAAAAATAATCTAAAATATACTCTCCTTCATTTTCTATAATACTCTTCCATCTATCTGGTAGATTTGCACGGCTCCTCTTCCGAAATTCACTTGATCGCAGCGAAAAATACTCCTCCAGTACTGTTCTGATCTTGTCTACAGAATTCATATTTTTACCATTCATATGATTTTGAACACTGTGGAATAAATGATAATCAGACGGGGCAATGTCCGGTGAAGGTGGTGGGTGGGACATCGTTTCCCATTCAAACTGCTCCAGACTTTAGAATGTCATTCTCACTGTATGTGGCCGATGAAAGAATACCTTTCGTCTTGAAACCAAAGATGGTCGTTTTTCTTCTAGCGCTGACATAAGCCGCTCAAGTTGCGCGCAGATCTCCTTTGTTATCGTTTGGTTTAGGTTAAAAGTTCAAAGTGGACTAAACTTTTCATAACCCACCGACACAGATAACAACACCTTACGTGGGTGAAAACCTTCTTTAGCCTGGGGTGCTGGTGTTTCACCTTTCCCTACCCATTATCTTCGGTGCTTGACATATTTATAGAGAAGCCATTTCTCGCCATCAGTTACTATTCTGTCCAAAAAAGCTTTATTCGTGAGACGTGACAGCACAGAAAAGCATATATACACTCTCTGCACATGATTAGACTCGGAAAGATTGTGAGGAACCCATTGAAACAATTTGCTGATTTCTCGGATGAAACGCAGGTGTCTATGAATAGTTGAATGACCAAACCCAAGCTTCTCTGCTAGTTCCTCAACAGTTACGATGCGATTTTGTTCCACAAGGGTTTGCAGTACGTCCTCATCGAGATATACAGATCTTCCAGGACGAGGCTCGTCTTCTAGGCTGTAGTTTCCGGCCTAGAATTTCTGGGACCACCGTTGACACTGGTTTACGCCTATTGTCCAACCACCATATTCGTATACTGCATTAATATACCTCGCACTTTCCGTTGCATTGTTGCTTTTATTAAACTCATAAAGCAAAATGTACCGAAAATGCTCCTTTGGCACTTCCATTATAACTTTGAAAAAAATAACTGTTAAAATTGAACTGCCCTCTTCAAAACTCGCACTAAGAATAAGTACTAGGTAAAATAGCTACCTGCATTGATAACAAGTTGATCACATCCCCCTCCAAATTTTAGTTCATGGAATTGAAAAAGCCGCATTATTCATAGGATGACCCAATATATATACATACATACATGCATACACACACACATACATATATATATATATATATATATATATATATATATATATATATACATACATACAT
>NC_068989.1:45505005-45506087 GCF_001194135.2 Octopus bimaculoides | reverse complement strand
ATATATATATATATATATATATATATATATATATATATATATATATACATACATACATACATACATACACGATATCTTTCAGTTTCCCTCTAACAAATTCACTCACGAACCTTGCACAAGCCAGGGGCGATATTAAATAATAATTACCCATAGTACGAGGCAATGGGACGGAACCTGAAACGATTTTGTTGGGAAGCAAACTTCATACCACATAGCCATGCCCGCATCTTTAAGAGAACAAGCTTTAACAAGTTCAATAAAGTACAAATTTTACTGAGTTCATAAGAGTACGATTTTTATTGAATTCACTCGAGTAGAAGAATAGTCAGCTAAAACAGTCGCAGCTCATCTCCATGAGTATTACGACACCTCCTCTATCTCGTATTGAAACAGGTGGGTATGACTCTGAACAGACATTGTTTAATGTTAATTCGGTTTTGTTCTATGATGCTTTATACTATAAATATCAGGGTGACTCTTCACAATGAGTCATTATGAATCAGTAACAACAAATCGTTTGATATCAAACAAACAGGATATCCGTGCAGCAGTTTTCGTGATTTTATTTCTGTATATTGCTTCTACATAAATGGTTATTGGTTACATTATCTATGCATATAATCGATATCACAAGGTGATGTTTCACGGAGATATCAATACAACTAGGAGAGGCTTGCTACAGAACATTAAAACACAAAATTATCAACATAACGAAAAAAGAAAATAACAGTTCACTGCTGCGATAAATATAGAAATAAAGTCATATTCGCAGAGATGGTAAGAGCGAAGAACATAATTCCTTACATGTAAAGTCATTCTGAGTTCAAATCACGCCGAGGTCAAAATTATTTTTCAAACTATCGTGGTCGATAAAATAAAGGACAAATATTATACAAAATTTTTGAGTACTTGCATGATTAAAAGTGGTTTCAATTCAGGCTTTTTGCGTTCCAAATGATTCTGATAAAAGTTAATTCGTCGCCCGTTTTAAAATCACCGTTCCCTCCGTGAGTGAGTTAAGTAATGTTTACTCTCATGCAAACGTTCGGGCCATGGCTCTGGTTTTAAAATAGCATATATAT
>NC_068989.1:45501998-45504832 GCF_001194135.2 Octopus bimaculoides | reverse complement strand
GGGGGGGGGTTCTCCCTGAGAACTACGTTAAGGGTATGAGTGCTTGTAGAGGGCTTAGCTACTTGCACGTTGATTCCACAAGCCGGCTGTTCCGTTGATTGAATCAACTGGAATGCTCGTCGTCAGAACTGACGGAGTGCCAATTTTAGTATATATATAGTAGTAAGAATGAAGTCAAATCATCAAATAG
This sequence comes from Octopus bimaculoides, assembly GCF_001194135.2. NCBI lineage: Eukaryota > Metazoa > Mollusca > Cephalopoda > Octopoda > Octopodidae > Octopus > Octopus bimaculoides. The sequence goes on along the minus strand of NC_068989.1, from coordinate 45,504,642 downwards.
TGATATTTGGAAAGCATTTAATATGTACATTTCAGAATTTTCGTAATATATAGCAAGGAATGCAACCATTAGGTAATCCTTCTTCAGTTAAAACATTTCAAAATACGAATGAATTAATGGAAATATTTCAATATGTATGTTAGTAGTAGGTCGGATACTAAATTCGGAGTATATACATGTATATAGATAGGGAAAAAGAAGGTGAAATAAGGGAGATGTGAGGAGAGATAGTAAAAGGAGAAAAAAAGAAGAGAAAGATATATATAAAGTAATGTAGTGTCAAGGTGTTTTGGACTAGGCACCTAAACATCAATCATGTGTTCAAAGACATATAACTATAAAAACCATTTTCTACTAAAGCTATTAAGCGCACCGTGACACCAGGTTAATTTACTCCCCACCCTCTCCTCCAAATTCTTGACCTCAATCTGCTACTCTTTATTCTTTTCCTTAGATTCCAAATCGAAACAAAAAATCATTACCTTTCAATGCTATTCACTCGTACATAATTTCTTCCCCTTCCCCACTACATCACTTTCTCTATTACCTCCCTTGTTTTTCTCCTATTTATTTTTATCTCTCTCACTCTATTCGTGACTCTTTCTCCGTCACTCTCTCTTCTATCAGCCTTCCTTCACTCTCTATATACGCATATCTTTCCCCCTGATTTCATAGCCGACTTACTGCTCAAATTATATATTTACTGAAATATTTCCATCAATTCCTTCATATTTTCGAACGTTTTAACTGAGGTAAGTTTCTGTAACGGATGCATTCCCTATTATATATTACATATATCTGTAACGTACGTATTAAGTGATGCCAAAATATCATTCTTTGGCTTGACTTCATTATTACAACCTATACGACACAATGCCAGCTCCAAATACCCAGTCCAGAATTTTACTTACGTTGATTAACTAACAACGATTTGGAGGAGTTTGCTACACGTGACTCCTGTTAAAAATTCTGGTACCATACAACACTTCATAGAGTAACCCGAAATATACATATACATACATATATATCTTCCTTTTATTAAAAGATATATATATATATATATATATATATATATATATATATATATATATATATATATATGGTGGTGGTTGTCTACTCCTTACACAGAGTTTGACCACCTCCTGCACCTACACCTTAGCCCTTTCATGGCGTCTGATGTGGCAATTTAAACCAGACAATGTTTTGAAAAAAACACCCACACAATTTGCACCTCTGATTTGTACTACCAATACCTGCAGGTAAGTTCTGCTCATTGTAGATCCTAACATGTCTTTTAAGACTCTCATTGGATTTGCAAGCCCTCTGGCACACACCACATTCAAACGTTTGCACAGACATATAATCAGAATAGCTGGCTGAAGTTTGTTTTCTATGGGTTTATGTATATATATGTATGTATATATATATGTATATATATATATTTGTGTGTACATATATATATATATACACTACACCTACAATTTTTACCTTCCCTTATACTTCATATATATATATATCTATATATATCTATATATATATATATATATATATATATATATATATATATATATATATATATATATATATGAAGTATAAGGGAAGGTAAAAATTGTAGGTGTAGTGTAGACGATCTTCAACTCATAATTCGGGTTGGTACAGATGTTTGACAACACTTTTAGCCGTCGGAAAGATACCTAAATGAATTTTTCCAAATAAATGTGTGTGGTACTAATTCATATACACATTTGTTTCATATTCTCTCTCTCTTTCTCTCTCTCAGTACATATATGTGTGTGTGTGTGTGTGTGTGTGTGTGCTCTGAATGTATGTATGTATACACACTGGTACACCTATATGCTTTAGGAGATACTATGGGTATGATCAAACAAAGATACTCTGTTAGCCCACCCACAAATAACCCGGCAGAAGAAACTGGTTGTGGCGGTTTCCAAGCGACAAAATACACTGCACCAGCACTTACCTTTTACTCAGTATAAAACGCTGCATATATGCATAAAGATAGGTGAATCACCCCATTAGTTGAACAGAAGTGGACGGAATCACTTAAAGCAATCGACCCATGAGTCTGCAGTTATTTGACGGTCACAGTGACCGCTACACTTGAACAGCTCTAAAAACTTTCGACCCTCAAATTTGAGAGTCGAAATACAGAAGTATTTTTTGATTTCTATTTTTAGCGAAATAGGTACTCATGTAGTACCCTTGTGTATATATGTACACATCTAATACTGTATGTGTATATTATATTAATTTGCCTGTACGGCTGATAATTCGCTTGTCACTCATGATGGTAACCCTATATTTATATATATATGCTCATAGGTATTTATACACACACACACACACACACACACACACACATATATATATATACTCTTTTACACTTTTACACGTTTCATCCATTTGACTGCGGCCATGCTGGAGCACCGCCTTTAATCGAACTAATGTACTCCACGACCTATTCTTTGTAACCCTCCTACTTATTCAATCAGTCTGTTTTGCCGTACCGCTATGTTTCGGGAACATATAAAAACCAGCATGGGTTGTGATACGATGGTGGGGAGAGGGAAAGATCCCGAAATAAAGACATACACACTCATATATATATATATATATATATATA
>NC_068989.1:45500754-45501732 GCF_001194135.2 Octopus bimaculoides | reverse complement strand
GTCCCTAGTCGAAAGACACTTGTTTTTATGTCCTGTTATTATTTTTATTGTATTTGTGTAACATTGTTCGTTTTTTCCCGTCCTTGTTTTTGTATACATTCGCTGCTTTCTTCCAAGGAATCTAATGTTCTTAGCTTAGTTTTTCCTTGGGGCTGGCCAAATTGGAGCAATATCGAGAATAACCAGCCGAAATTGCAAGGATAATCTGGATCTCGACTGAGGAAAGAAAGCTCCGAATGACTTGTCCTTGTTTTCTTTGTATCGTCTATCTAGATGTTTTGTTGTCTATTTCTTGCATCACCTGTCTGGATGTTTTGCGTTCTTGTCCCATTATGTATTATATATATATATATATGTATATGCACGATGAGCTGCTTGCAGTTTCCGTGTACCAAATCGACTCGCAAAGCTTTGAACTGTCCGAGGCTATAGAAGAAGACACTTGCCCAAGGTGCGACGCAAGTTTTTTTTACCACACAGCCACACGTGCGCCTGTATATGAGTATGTATATATATATATATATATATATATGTATGTATGTATGTATGTATGTATGTCTATGTGTGTGTGAGTGTGCGTGTGTGTATGTATATATATATATAGAGAGAGAGAGAGAATGGAGTAAGTGTAGTAGCACACGCATAAAAGTGTCGATGAAGAGGTCAGAGATGTGTGACGAAAGATTTCCAGACAATGGACATGAGTCAAAATAATAAAATAAGAGCAGTAATAAACGAGTGAAGAAAGAAAATATACACAGCGTGTGTTTATTTGTCCAAAATATTTTTTAAAATGACCATCCCAAAATACAATATATTTTTAATTCTTTTATTCTTTTATTTTTTTCAGTCATTTGACTCCGGCCATGCTGGATCACCGCCTTTAGTCGCACAAATCGACCCCAGTACTTATTCTTTGTAAGCCTAGTACGAAACACACCAACATCGATTGTCAAGTGATGGTGGGAGAGCAAACAC
>NC_068989.1:45498328-45499462 GCF_001194135.2 Octopus bimaculoides | reverse complement strand
ATATATATATATATATACATATATATACATTTGATTTTGGGATTTGGTTTCAAAGATTCTTTATGTGAATTCGTGTGCTGAATCATATTTTGTTGTATCTGGGCAGAGTCATTCTCTTTTAGTGCCTTATTATTCAAAGCACTCACCGGTTCAGTTTCCACTCATTTGCTTATTTATCTTTTTCTAAAATTTACCAAACCTTTTCAATAGTCGTTGATTCAGTGACTATTAATAAATAGATGGATAGATAGATAGATAGATAGATAGATAGATAGATAGATAGATAGATAGATAGATAGATAACAAAACGAATGGTTTATACCAGGTAGCTTACTGTTAAAGCACATTCACTTTCATAGTGTTCTTTATGTATCTGGTTAATGAGACACCTGGCAGAATCGTTACTGCACTGGACAGGATGGTTGGCGGCATTTCTTCCTTCTCTCGTTAACCAAATATATATATATAAATATGTATATTTATGCTAAGTTTCCTTCGGCTTATTGTTTCACGAACGTTCATGAATACATTAGATAACATTCTAGGTCCTCATTGATATCCACCCCTGTACCTACCGTTCTCTATCTACAAGCCTTACTACTTCACTATGCATAAATACATACAAATATAAGAACATGTGTGTCTCTACCGACCGAAAACCTACATATCTGCATCGGTGTATCTATATATTCATGTCTACATTATTTGTGTGCGCATAAAGAAAAAGAGCTACAGATTTATGCGAAATCAGGTCGTATTAATCTCTACTGCAAAACATTCAAATACAGCTTTGAAAGAATGTACGTCTGTTATTAACGGCATATGTGTTTGTATGTGTGCACATACATGCAAACACATATATACACCCATACATCACCAAGTAGTACCTTCCTTCCAGACTAAATGCTTAAAAGCACATACATCTACACACTCACACCACACAATTGTGTGTTTGTGTGTGTGTGTGTTTTGTGTGTGTGTGTGTGCGTGCGTGCGTGTGTGTGTGTATGTGTGTGTGTGTGTGTGTGTGTGTGTGTGTGTGTGTGTGTGTGTGTGTGTGTTAAACTGAATATGCACTCTTATTCGTGGAAGTGTAAAAGATATACCAACGAAAGTGATCCGTTATATAGAATT
>NC_068989.1:45495347-45497039 GCF_001194135.2 Octopus bimaculoides | reverse complement strand
TTCACAGTTAAGAGCAAAGGATACTCTATTCTGATCTTCAGCTAAATATTCTAATAAATTTGTTAATGTCTAAATAATTCACGTTAATTTTGACCATGCGACATCAAGACCACGTGAGGAAGACGTTAAGAAATTTATCGGTCTTGATGTCGCATGGTCAAAATTAACGTGAGTTATTTAGACATTAACAAATTTATTAGAATATTTAGCTGAAGATCAGAATAGAGTATTCTTTGCTCTTAACTGTGAAACGATCGTACTAAATTAACTAAAGGCAAGTGGTTTTTTTACTCTTCTCTACTGTTTTTTGTTCTGTGTGTATCAAAAATATCGCTATCAATTGCAGAAAACTCATTAAATACAACTAGAACACAATATCAGAAGATATGTCTAAGTCTGCAAGACTCACTTCGGAGCGGGTGGCGCCCTCCAATTCGATAAAAGAAACATGTCCATGTGTCTACACATGCTAAAAATTTCAGATCTCTAATTAAACAGAGTGTCGGAATTGCGGGATAAAAGAAGAATATATGAGTTTTTCTAAGGCATGAAATATAATAATTATTATTGAAGTATTAAAATTATAACTCAGTTATAAGAAAATACTGAAGCAGTACCAGTTGCAGTTCACTTGTGTGACGAGGGCCCTAACTGGTGTGGCATCTCTGCTTAAAAAAGCAAGTTGAAGAAACTATTTCTCAAACTGGAAATCAGCCTTAAATGCTTAAAACAAAATGGATTCCGATAAAGGGTTTTAAATCGCGTAACGGATTAATTTTGTCACCCACATAAGCCATAGTGGGTTATGAACTGGGAACGTCCAGAGCCGAAACAAATACATGAAGACCTCCGATTCCATCTTCTTACAGTTCCGCCAAATTCCAGATTGGATTGTCAAATTGTATCGACCGCGAAATGATAAAAGGTAAAGTAGGCATCTGCGGAATTGAAATCAGAGCGCAGACAATCAGAAATAATACCACCAACTGTTTTCTTGGAGGTTCTAACAGTTCTTCCAATTCATCGTTATGAAAAGATATGAGTATGTGACTTTTTGAATTTGGAACTGTACGTAGCAATGCAAACTATTCATTGTCCATGGCTTTTTTTCAAGATATTTATCGAGGCCTTTTAACTTATCAAAACTTTTAACATAGCCCTTTTAAAATCACAATCGGTGATTGCTCTATATACGCAGGAGTGTGAGCAAGTGAATAGGCTATGTTAAAGATACCACATTTTGGTCAGAGCGAGATAAATGGACACAAAGACAGTCAGATATTCAGACACACTGACTAACAGACAAATAGACAGATACACTGACAGACAGACAGACAGACAGACAGACAGACAGACAGATAGATAGATAGATAGATAGATAGATAGATATGTTGAAACGGTGTTAGATTAATACATTACAAGGTAGTAACGTAAGTAAAGATACATGCAGCCTTAAAGCGATATTTGCGAATTTCTTGAGATCTGCATTCAATGAATGGCTGGGTAGAAATATATGACCTCTTCAAGCAGGCAAATGATACGCATTCCAGCCGTGTGCTGAAGATTTCAAATTGTTAGAGAAGTAAAGAGACACACATAGAGACAGTAAGAAAGGGGTGAAGAGATAGATAGATAGATAAATAAAGAGAGAGAGAGAGAGAGAGAGAGAGAGAGAGTGAGAGAGAGAGAGAG
>NC_068989.1:45489919-45494880 GCF_001194135.2 Octopus bimaculoides | reverse complement strand
AAGCAAAAGGTAATTGAAATTCATTAAAATGAAAGATCTATCGGACAGCATAACGAAAACAGTCGAAATGTTCGGTGTATCAAGAAGTACTGTCTCGAAAGTAATGACTGCCTTTGAGAAAGAGGGAAAAACCTCCTCGTCGGAACAAAACTCCGGAAGAAAACCAAAACTTTCAGATACGGACCATCAGACACTTATGCGAATTGTTAGAACAGGTCACAAAAGTACAGCTCCCAAAATTATTGCAGAGCTTAATGACCACCTCGAGATCCCAGTTTCCACAAAAACTGTTCGCCGGGAGCTGCACAAAGCCGGATTTCACGGGAGAGCTGCAATCAGAAAACCACAACTTTCAAAACCAAACGTTGCAAAGCGTTTATTGTGGAGTAAAAACCTACAAAATTGGTCCCTACAGCGGTGAAAGAATGTTATTTTTTCGGACGAGTCATCCTTTACCTTATTTCCGACCACCGGCCAAGTATACGTGTGGAGACAGCCAAAAGAAGCATTTGATCCAGACTGCCTTCTTCCAACTGTTAAACATGGAAGTGGATCTGTGTTGATCTGGGGTGCTATATTTTGGAAATCCGCCTGCCCAATGGTTTCTCTTCATGGCAGAATTAATAGTCAAGACTATTTAAGCATTTTATCTGATCAAATTCATCCTATGGTTGCGGAACTGTTTCCCGTGGGAAACGCAACTTTTCAGGATGATAATGCACCAATTCACACAGCTAAAGTTGTTACTGAATGGCGCGAGGAACATTTTACTGAAGTTCTTATCTGCCGACCACAGTTCCCAGATCTCAATATTACTGAACGTTTGTGGTACATTTTAGAAAAACAAGTAAAGAATCGATATCCTCCAACATCATCACTACAAGAACTGGAGAGTGTTTTAGCTGAAGAAAGGACAAAAATTCCTTTGGAAATAATTCAAACTTTGTACGAGTCCATAACTCGTAGAATTCAAGCTGTAATTACTGCCAAAGTTCAATATATATATATATATATATAAGTACAGTATATAGTTGTGTGTGTGTGTACCAAATAAAATATAAAGAAAACAATTACTCACAAGTGCTGAAAGAGAGACATGAGTTTAGAGAAATGATTGATTATTTATTTCTTAAGATTTAATTAATTCGTCGTTTTATTTTGTACATTATATATTTTTCATTTATCCTGTAACAACACCTGTTTAATTTATAAATATATATCGTAATATCCGTTAGCTTTCATATCTACTTCTTAGGAGAGCGTTTGTTGAAATAATCTATGAGCTTTTTTAATTCATTGAATTATTTTTCTGTCTGTTTATCCTTGTTATATATATACTTTTGCTTTAACGTATGCACTCTTGTAAGATCGTTTTATAGAAAATTCATTTAGTTTTTATTAGTGATATGTTTTTCATTTTTTATAATTTTTAAAGAGATGCTTCCTGTCTAGACTTTCGGACTCGGTTTACGTTTTTGAAAGAAATATTCTTATTTATATATAAATATGAGTGTGTGTGTGTGTACGCGTCTGTGTGGCGGGTGGTTGGGTGTATGTATGTTTATCATACTTCGTGCGGAAACATCGCAAGAAAAATATCGCTTAGGACGTGCTGCGTTTAAAAACACAAATATATCTTTTGGTAGAAGCAAGTCGTTCAACAGCGAGATGAGCGTCATAGATATGTCTTTCTGCTTTGTTCAGTTTTATCAGTAGCATGTACTCACAACCAACCGCACCCTAACACAGAGTCTGTCGCCATTGATACAGCAAAAACTGTGATTAAACAATTATGGGTGTTGCAATTAGCCGCCAAATCGAATAAAAATCGTATATGCAATAGAAGCAGTATTACACTAAGAAGTCATCTCTATTTCATACGAAATGTAAATAGATCACGAAAAAACAACTTTACTGGCATACTGGTTCGGATACTATATCTTTTATGGACGTACTGCATTAAAAAAACACACACACACACACGTGTATAGCAGATGAAATGTGTCAAGCAACATGGGTGGGAATGTCAAATGTGCATTTCTGCATCCATAGCTTTTGTCAGTAGCATGTACTTATGATCAATCTCATGCAGCCATTAGTTCTGATATATATATAACGTAAAGGTGCCTACCATTAGATCTGAATGTACCAATTGACTAAGTTCCAGTTACACATCCCAGAATCACATTCGTACAGATGCTCTGAGTTGTTGTTTGCCGCCTTTAATTATCAGCAGTATTCTATTTACTTAAGTATGCCTCTACTTGATTGCTCCATCGGCTAGAAATGGCAGCCAAATTACCGCTGAATTACAATCAACCATCTTAAAATAGATGATATTCAAATTTATATAATATACGATTAGTGACATAAGGGTATCACATAGCTTACACCACATCAAATAGATACATTAGATATATGATTATATAAGATGCTGCAAATGGAAGCTTGTAATCGTTGTACGAACTTTGTATCTTACTTGTATTCTACGACGTATGTATATTTTGTTCAAGTGATCAATCGTCTAGACCACAAAGGCGTTGGATCGAGTACTTTGCGTTATTCGCTCCCTCCTATTGTCGTTTGACTTCAAAACACTCTCTTGTGAAGTTCTCCTTCTAACTAGTTGGGGCCGATAAAATCAAACAGTAGTTCTGTATTGGAATCACTTCTCCTGCCCTCATTTTTATTTCTGCTTCACTTCGTCGCTGTGGGCAGACATAGAAAGAGATGGGCGCTGTTTGGCTTAATGAAACCCATGAAACTCCGTATGCACATCGGTACCATTCGGACTTCATGAATGCGTTGAAGGCCCATGGCAAGATAATTTGTTGCCAAGAGAGAAGCAATTATGAGCTTCGTATTTGCTAAATTTCTGTTGAAACTTAAGAAACTAAAACAGCAGATTTTCTAATATTACGACAATTTAACTGATAAATATTCTATGAATTTTTTGATTTTTTGCCAACATAGACCCGGATCAGTTTTCTTGGAATTCGCAATTACATACGTAATTCCATAATGTATATACAAATTTTCATGAACGTTAGCTTTGAACATTGCCATTTCATTTCTTTCTTTTAGTCAGTAGAGAAGGCAGTACCTGTAACTTCTTGAAGAATCTCTGACACTGGTGGATGACAGGAAGTATATTATCTTCAAATTTGAAAATTAACTCGAATGCTTCAAATCTAAGATACCAGACGGACGATGCTTTAAATCTATCACCCATATAGACCAGTGGGAATATATTTCAAAGAACTGCAACAGATATTACAAGGAAACTGCACCGGTATTCCTGCAGTTCCGCCAATCTACTGCCCTGAACTAGTGCTTATTATCGACATTGAAAGGATGAAAATTAAAGTTAACCCTAGCTGGATTTTAAGTTAAAGTTCGAAGAGTCGGAACAAGTTTCGCGAAGTATTCTCTCAGACACCCAAACAGCTCTACTAAAGTTAGCAAGCAAACTCCGCCAATTACAAAATCCAGTCATTCACTGTATCACCTAATTATTAAAAGACACCATTATTTCGTATCTCGATTCTATAGACATGATTTGGGGAATGCAATTCAATGTCCTTAGCTCCATTTAAATTTTCAAGTTTTTGAAAATATATTTTATAGAAACAAGATTAACAATAGAATTTCAGGATGTAAGAAAACACATTGAGCTAGGTTTATTAATTGTATAAAATAAATAATATATAAAAATAATGAAGCGCAACGATTCTGAGACAGCATTATATATACATATGTTTGTGAATGTCTTCATGTATAGAAAATGAATAGAATTTGTGGAAGTATCAAGCAATATATAGTTTTCTATTGTGTATATTTAAACAAATTTTGCAGCTTGGAATAAATTTTGGTTAAAAATTGATAAAATGTCTGCGAATAAGTCAGAAATATGGTGATAAGAATTTTTGCCTGAATACTTAGAATATTTGTCAAGTAAGAGGTGTTTATAAATTATATGAATGTTTTGTTAACGAGTTATAACTTGACGATCGGTAAAGAGAGTTATAGGAAATAGTAAACAGAACTTTGGTCAATAAATCTTTTACTTGGAGGCGTGATTTTAACCCATTGTGAAATGATTTGATATCATCAAGTTGCGTTTAAGAGAATAAATATCATTAACTCAATTTTTAAAAAAATTTCCTGACCAAATGTTTAACATATAAAACTGGTAAAGAATGCATAAATCAAACCACTCTAAATTTAAAATAACATAAAACCTAAATGTTAATTAAATATTAATAAGAATGGAAATACATTTTATTCTACATATAACGAGGAAAATGGGACGAGTCTCCTGAAGAACCGTTTTACGGATTGTTGACTACTCCTCGGGGACATATATATCTTCCTCTCCCAGTCAATAGCACAGATCAATTGATTATAAAATAGTCATTAATTAGGCTAGTAAATAGGGTACAGCCTAAAATATTGATAAATGTGCCCTGTCAAATACATTGCAGACAGAAGCCTATCTCATTAAGACACTTCTAGATTTTAGCTGCCATTTTGTGAAAACTGAAGACAACAGTTTCCTAATAGTTGTGTCTAACGGAAAATCAAATAATGGTACGAAAGCTATTTCATTGGCAGATAGTGTACAGCACACACTAAATCAAATGACTCCGGGAGAACACGTATTCAGCTGTTAGAGTAAATTCTTCGATGAGACAGTCTGTCACTCACTATTTACTATCGATTTCAATTTTGTTTATGAAGGAAAACACCTTAATTTAGTATTTAAGAGTTAGGTGAATGTGAAACGTTGATAAATCAAGTAGGTTAGCAACGCATGAATTTGTTTTGTTCACATACGTGTGTAAATGGGTATGAGTGCGTGCTCGTATGCAAGTGAATAATTTTATTATATGTGTGCGTATACAATGAACATATAAATATATAGAATACAGATAGATACAAATGTATATATATATATATAT
>NC_068989.1:45476414-45488542 GCF_001194135.2 Octopus bimaculoides | reverse complement strand
TATATATATATACATACATACATACATACATACATACATACATACGTATGTATGTATGTATATGTTTAAATATATTTATGTGTGTATACATTTAATACGTTGGACTAATGGGTTTATGTCGATCAGTGTGTTGAAGTGTTTAGTAGAGTACAGTTTGGGCTACCTGGCATCATCAGCTGTCGAGTTATATTACTGTTGGATCTACTTCAGAAACTCTGCAATGTTAGTTGAGATAAAAATAATGATAATTAAGTAACGAGAAGATGCATTTGGTATTAATCTTTATTTTGTACAACGGTCGTTTCGACCCATCCTGCTAATGTCCCTCATGGGTGGGACTCCGTTCAACATGATGTGTTGTATGCATTTTGCAGTCTGGTCTCATCAGGTACATCCCTACATAAAGTTGTGTCTCGCTAAAGATCCTGAATTTTGCTTGTCATTTTGTTACATGCCCATCTGGTTAGGGAATGAAACATTGCTACAATTTTCAATTACTATTGCAAACATTTGTAAATATAGGCAAATAACTTGATAAAAAAATAAAGAAGTTGTAGCGGAAGTGAACTGAAGAACAGGGAGGGATCGAGTTACATTAGGTTTAAGGCAAAGGAATGATACTAGAAAAAAGAAAGGGAATGATATATGCAGGCTAGATTGTCTAGCGGGCGAAAAGTTGTTTAGCTAGCTAGTCCCACCCAAAAGGGACATTAGCAGGATGAGTCGAAACGACCGTTGTACAAAATAAAGAGTAATGCTGAATCCCTCATCTGGTTACTTAGAAATTGTAATTATATATATATATATATATATATACACATAGGTATGTATAGATAGAAAGAAGGCAGCGAGCTGGCAAAAACAGTAGCACGCCAGGCGAAATGTTTATCAATATCTCGTCTGCCTTCATGTTGTGAGTTCAAATTCCGCCGAAGTCGATTTTGTTTTACATCCTTTCGGGGTCGATAAACTAAGTATCAGTTGCGTATTGGGGTCGATCTAATCGACTGGCCCAATTCCTAAAAAAAATTCGGGCCTTATGCCTAGAATGTGGTGAAGTCGATCTGCCGATCAGACAATTGTGACTGAGCTTCTATCTGAATTACAGATTACTGATGCCATGTAGCAGGTAGAAATTCCTCGAGAAATCTAGCAGTACTAGTGTGATGGGGTGAGATTGTTGTTGTTGGCACTCCGTCGCTTACGACGAGGAGGGTTCCAGTTGATCCGCTAAACGGAACAGCCTGCTTCTGAAATTAAGGTGTAAGTGGCTAAGCACTCCATACACACGTATACTCTTAACGTAGTTCTCGGGGATATTCAGCGTGACACAGAGTGACAAGGCTGGCCCTTTGAATTAGAGGCACAACAGAGAGAGGAAGTAAGAGTGAGAGAAAGTTGTGGTGAAAGAGTACAGCAGGGTTCGCCACCATTCCCTGCTGGAGTTTCGTGGAGCTTTAGGTGTTTTCGCTCAATAAACACTCACAACACCCGGTCTGGGAATCGAAACCGCGATCCTATGACCGCGAGTCCGCTACCCTAACCACTGGGCCATTGCGCCTCCACAATGTGGTGAGTTTAGAAACCAAAGATTCAACAAAGATATGTTATCCACTTCTCTAACAACTCTGCCAATCACCACGTGCGACAATGTTTATTTAGATACTGAACGAGAAATATATATTTATTCTATACTTTACCTGTAGATGAGCACACCCTCAAACGCCCTCACACTTGTATTAATGTTATATACCCATATACTGACACAAAATAAATATTTGATTGTATATATAAACATGCATATGTACGTGAATGTACATGTACCGCAACAAAGGTTTTGTTCATGTGAATATGTAGAAAGAAAAGGATATCACAATACGAAAATACACAGTATTTTTTTCTATGTTCAAAAAGTACATATAGTGGGAAAAAAAAAAAAAACGTAAAAACAAAAGCTGTGTCAGCGTCGGTATTTTCGATGAAGTAAAACGAGCAGTTCTGATAATCGATAAGGTATCAACATAGGTTTACTGGAACCAGCTGGTTGTTGTGTTATTGATTGATTTCATTTCTCAAAAATTTATCTTTTCTTACTATTGGCAAATATGTTGTGTAGTATTTTAGTGAGTCATAAAAGCCGGAGAAGTAGCTTTTCTCTCTCCATCCGTGTAACGTGAACCGGATTCTGTCCATAAATGTACCGGACGCTGAAGTCACCTAATGATGACGTGTCAGTACACGGTGACACATGCTAATCGATTCAAATAATTTTCACTCTATGATCTTCCACCCCTTTTCTTTAAAACTTTTTTTTTCGTTCATATCATACACGTCATTAATTTTCTATGGCCGTTTCTCTATCAAACATTTCCCCCCGCTCGCTAATCCCCACCTATCGTCTCTTATCTAAGTTGAGATATGTGCTGGGAACTTTGATGAAGCTATCTTCTAAGATAAAACCTGTAACAAATTCTTCTTCCTTCCTTCTTTCCTTCCTTCTTTCCTTCCAATTCTATTATATGACTAATACTTAGCTGATGACTAAGTTTGTATGATTAATGGAAAGGCAATAACAAATTTGTCGAATCATCAGAATGTTCTATGATAGAATTCTTTGTTGTTGAACCAGTTATAAGCTAGCGTCAAACCGTGCATTCAATGTCGATACCAGTTGAAAACCAATTCATTTCACTTACACTTCTAACACACTTTGGAAAGATATAAATATCACAACATCACGTGTCAACCTCTTCTAATATGCAGTAAATGTCGCACCGATGAACAAAATATTTATTTTTATCTAGAATGGAGCGAATATTATATTCATTATTTGGGAGTGATAATTCGAACGGGAGACCCTTTATGTATTTATTGTTCTAAAACAAAAAATATTTGATCCTAAATTTCTATGTCTCAGTATAGATGCTTATAATTTTGCTACCTTCATTTTCGTTATGCTCCCTTTTTTTTTCCAACAGAATTTAATAGCTCCATTGAATCATCTATTAAGACTCGACTGTGAGAAACATAATTGTTATTTTCACTCTGCAAGTATTTCATGAAATCTGTTTCATTGCCTGTTTCATAGTACTTTCTGGTGGGATAGATTTGATTGATACATTTATTTTCTCGTGTGGTCTATAACCAGCTCATTTATGCTTTTAGCCGAATCAATCTGGTGTAAAGAACCACACCAGATTTTTTATCAGGGCTAACTTAATCTCCTTCTTCGATTAAGTTAATATTTGCCTTATCTTAAAGCGGTGAGCTGGCAGAATCGTTATCACGCAGGACAAAATGCTTGGCTGTATTTTGTCCGTATTTAGGTTCTGAGTTTAGATTATGCCGAGGTCGATTTTACCTTCCATCATTTCGAGGTCGATAAAATAAGTACCAGTTGAACACTGAGGTCGCTGTAACCAACTTACCCTCCCTCTCTTCGGAAATACTTGCCTTGTACTAAAATTTGAAACCAATATTTACTTCATCTTTGTATTAAGTGTCATTTGACCTGTTATTTATTTGCCTAATTCACTTTTGTCTTCTCAGTTGTTGGTCATACAGGAGATATTTTAGAAACGTTTTAGCATTACTTCCTTTAATTCAATAAAGTGGATCCTTAGTGATTCTAACTTATTCATGACAAATGCTTCCAGAACCCACGACTTAGGAAGACTGCTACACGTCTCTAATCTGTAGCATGCGTAGACCCCTCGACTTCTCTCTCTACATATATATTTTCCATCTCGCTTTCTCGATTTATCCAACACCTTCCGTTCGTCTAGAATTTAGTTCCCAAACCCAACAGGTATCTTTATTCAACATTATTATTTGCTAATATTTTATTATTAAATATTTCAACAAGAATTTCCAGATTGTTTACTTTCTAGCGTTTTCTAGTAATTATTTCATGGCATATAGTCAACAAGAAGTACCCTCAAAGAACGTTTATAACCTCTGTTTAGGTTACAATCACGTTAGAAATACAAGCTTATCTATCGTCATGCTAATAAAAGCATTATTTACTTAAAATTTATTACATGTGCTACGTCTGTTGTTGCCTATTTTGCTCTATCTCTGTATTTTTAAACACTATTCTCATGATTAGCTCTAGTTTTTGTTTATATTTTGTTTGTTCTTTTGGTGTTTAGTATTTTCATTAAGTATTTTTCTTCTGAGTGTTATAATTCTAATTTTGCTTATCATTTTCGTTTTTAGAACTTAATACCTTATTTTTACCTGGTCTGGAGAAATTCAATTTTGCTTTTAGACTATGAGAACTTCTATCTCAGATATTTGAATATGAAGTCCATGATGCCCTCTTTTCTTTTCGGTGTTGGTGTTGCAAAGTATGCTGATATTATCAACGCATATCCTCCATTGGCTATTTACGATTTTTCTCTTTTTCTTTTTTGTGTGTGTTTAATAATGTTTTCTATATTTATTATGAAAGTAATATAATCTTTTTCATGATTTCAGCGATTAAACGTTGTCGTAAGTTACCTCCCTGCCCCAGCAGACAAAATGGAGAAGGTATTGCCTCTGAATCTATCAAATGTTTATCGGGTAGCAGGGTAGTTCATTCTGGTATGGCAGAGTTTTGGACGCTATTTCCTACATTTTGTGAATTAAATTTTCTCTTGTAAACTTGGAGTTGAAAGAAGCATTTTTCCATGTGTAATTTGTGACAGTTTATTTTGCAGGGTAGTAATGTGTTTGGTATTGATCTGTTATGTGCCTATTAATGTGATTACACGTAGCGGTTAGTAGTGTATTAATAAGGGAAATTTGATCGGTGTTATTTCATCGATGTTAATAAATAATTATCGGAGTAATGAAGCAGTATAAAGTTGTCGGTTGTTTTATATTTTTATATCTCAATAGTTTTATTTTCATTGCGCGCTTTCACTGCACAGCCAAGAGCAGATCGGTAAGCTGAGGATAAATACAATGATATACTTCGTTGTGTTTTGAATTCTATCAAAAGTATTTTGCAAAACATATATATTCAGTATAAAGTGGGAGCTATTTTCTCTATGTTGCGTATTTCTGACATTCTTAAGGTTTCCTTTATGTGCTTTTCAGCAACATTTTAAATTCATTCTAAAAATATCTTGTTCTTATAGGTATTGATTTTCGGTTAAACCCCTTCTTCGTTGAAGTTATTTCTAGTGGTAAATATTTATTTTGGATCATTTCTTCTTTTCTTCGGTGGTATATTATTGTCTATTGGGAGTTTAACTTCAAAGACTAACCACTTTAATTCATATAGGTCCCATACGACAATATTCCGTATTTTGCATTGATCTTCTGCCAGGATGGATTGCGATGCCTTAGACTCTGCTATCCTTGCCATTATGTGACGATTTTGTTTTTTAATGTTTTTGTAACTCAGCTTTTCTGTTAGTATTTTATAATACTGAAACGATATACAGTTTATGAATGCCAAATGTTATTATTCTGTATAAGATGACTATTGCCTTACATCGAGAAACCAATTTAATCAGTTGTTTCTTCATAATCACCAGACATTTTTCAGTTGTTATTCATTAAAGACATCTGGTTGCTTCTAATTAGAAGAAAACAATGAAAAGTTTTTCGACCTCAGGTGTGGATTCGTTCAACACTTTTCGGCGTTCACTCAGGTTTTATTTATCTTCTTGTGGTATTTTTTCAGGTTCTTTGGGTTTTAAGTTCGGTATTTCGTCCGTCTTTACGTTCTCAGTCCAAATTCCGCCGAGATCGATTTTTGCCTTTCATCCTTTCGTGTTCGATAAAAGTTGAGTACTATGGTCGATATAATTGATTTCGCTCCTCCCCGAATTTACTGGCATTGTGCCTAAATTTGAAATCATCATCATCATCATCAGCATCATCATCATCAGTAGTAGTAGTAGTAGTAGTAGTAGTGGTGGTGGTGGTGGTGGTGGTGGTGATAGTATTGGTGGTGGTAATAGTGGTGGTGATAGTGATGGTGGTCTTGTAGCTATTGTTCTGGGTGTTATAAAATGAGGCGTTGATCTGATAGAACATTTGTGTGTCGGAGATAATGCCTAGCAGCATTTAGTGGAGACAGAGCTTCCCTCATGACATGAGAGCTCTTAATGTAAAAGCCAAGAGTAGGCTTTTAAAAGGGTTCCCAAAAGAACGCCAAGTTATGGGAGCTGAAACACTTACCCTCCTGTGGTACACGCTGAGTAAATAGACCCTCTTCTTTGTCTCTACTCTAAACTCTGTTCATTGATCATGGCGAGTTTAAGAGTTGGTTGCATAAAAGTTCGTGGCCTGGAGTCGCCCTGAAAGCAAGATCACCTGCTCAACGGTCTCAGATCACTAGTAATGGATATGTCGGCCGTCAGCAAGACCAAGATTTCCGACACACTCGATCACTGATTTTGAGATCTACGCATCTATTAGTCGGCTTGGAATGGGTGGCTTCGATCTTGATGTAAAGACGATCTTCCTGGACCTGGATGGTAAGATGGTGGTCCTGGATGTGAGGAATAGTGAGGGTGGAGCTTTTTGACTAGTTGCTGTGCACATTCCGACTGGGGCGGAACAGCTAGATTTCTTCAGACGTTTGGACGTTTTCCTTCGGACATCTCGCTCTTTAGTGCTAGTGGGCGATTGGAACGCCAGCATGCGCACGCTTGGGATCGGTTGGGTCTAGTCGATAGAAGAAAAGGATGTTAAAGCTTCACAAGCTTTCTCAGTAGATTCCAATTATCCGAAAGGTTCTGAATGGATTTCCCGAATGTGCCAGTATGTATATGGGCAAACAGCATTAGGTCTTCAGATCCTATCTAGATAGACTATTGTATAGGCCTGCAGGTAGAAGTAGCATAAGTTGTTTGCAATTCAAAGTCGTCAGCTACCAGGCCACAAATTTGTAATCTGTATGGTCGATATAGATAGGATCCATAAGCAAGGTCCCAGATTATGGTGCATATCCCTGAAAAGGGATATTAGAGTAGAAGTGGTAGGATTTAGTAAAGAAATAGAAGAATTCAGGCTAGAAGGAGACCTAACAAGGACACAGGAAGAGTGCTTAGAATAGGAATTACGACCAACGTGCTGACGGCGAGATTGACTCTTGATCAACTCTACATTGCTAAACACGAAGGTTGCGTTGTCAGGACAGGATCAAAGCAGTTTATTGGACCCGAGAGGCAGAGGTGCAACGTAGCAGTAAAGTCACAATTCGTTTAGTATGTGCAAGTCTCGGCCCGTCAAAGACGGGCGGAGATAGGCACATACTATACGAATCCAAGCAGATGTGAACGAACTTTCAGTGGTATTTTACCGAACTGTAAGTCTGAGACGGGGTTAGATCTCATCTTCTAACTCAGTATGTCGTATCTTTCGCCAAGGGATCCGGAAATATGCCAAAGACATACGGAACGACATGACTAGTTGCACAAAGGAGCAGTCTCCGGAAATCTATGGTCTGGCCTTCGAGCTTTCTTTTCATACACCAGGCATTTTCGGTGATCTCTTAGCGGATGTCGACAGCAACTGGCAGCAGAGCGTGAGAATTCCCTTTGCTGAGAGCTGTGGCGTGTTAGTACAGCTGAGAAAGGACCCTAACAAGGGGGATCAAATAGACAATTTTAGGCCCATAACACTGCTGAATGCAGATTATAAAATTTTAGCCAAGGTTGAGGCTTGACGACGATAAGCTGGTCAATGACACGCATACATGCGCTATCCCAAACAGATTTGTCTACGACAGCCTCCACTTCATGCACTATATCATAGAGGAGGTAGTTCAGGAATCTGACAATCTCGTTTGAAAGTGCTGAAGTCAGACACTTTACTCTTTCACCAAGTCCTCATCAAGTTTTTCAAGTTTCACTTGAAAAGAAGAGTGACTGCAGAGAGGAAAGTGTTGTCTTTTTGTAAGTTTATTGAAAGTTGGGTGAATGTTGGAAGAAAGGTGTGAAAGGATCAATTCTGAGTATACACTTGTGAGAAATGAAAGAAGGGCAGCTCTTTAACTGTTGGTCAGTCACCCGTGGATTTTGTGGGTTTTTCCACGAGTAACCTTAAAGCGCCTCCCCCTATTGGGAGATTTTATTGTTTAATTTTTATTGTTTTTGTTTATTGTTTACACGCGTTAAAACCATTTATATCTTTTGGTGTTGCCTTTTATGTTGTTGCATGTCCTTTTATGTATATTTATAGTAGCCCTTGTGGCCAATAAAAGAATAAATTATTATTATTATTAAGGCGGCGAGCTGGCTGAATCATTAATATGCTGGAAGGAATGCTTAGTAGTATTTCGCCTGTCACTACGTTCTGAGTTCAAATTCCGCCACGGTTGACTATGCCGTTCATCCATTCGGGGTCGATGAATTAAGTACCAGTGAAACACTAGGGTCGCTGTAATCAACTTAATCCCCCTCCTGCAAGCTGCCCTTGTGGCAAAAGTTTTAAATCATTATTATTGTTATCGTTGTGTATTTATACACTTTGTATAACAAAGATAAGCAATGTTGAAATCAAAGACAAAAATACTTGAACGAGAAACAGATGAAGCCGATAAAAAAAGAATAACATTAGGATCAAGAAAAGGAATAAAACGCACATATGACAAAGAACAGCCTTAACGTTAGTCAGCAAAGTGTGTTTTATGAAACTAATCTAAATAAACATTCTAAATACGATAATGTGGAACAAGGACTGCATGTGTGGTATTAGGAAAAGAATTAGTAAAACATGTTCAGAAGAGGAAAGAGAATCTAAACTAGAAAATGAAGGAAACGGCCGTGTACTGAAGATGTTTGGTTAGTAACTTAGTGGATCCGGGTTCTACCTCATTCTCTGGGGCGTCGTTGATATATTTTCTGACCTAACCTGAAGTTGATCAACATATTGTGAGTACTATCAAATGGGTGCATATTATGCAGAATCTCATCATACACACACACACACACACACACACACACACACACAAACACAAATATATATGTGTGTGTGTGTGTGTGAGTGTGTGTGTGTGAGTATATGTGTGTGTGTGTGTGTGTGTGTGTTTGTGTGTGTGTGTGTGTGTGTGTTTTAGTTCAAATTTACAGAAAACAAAAGACAAAGGCAGGTGAACAATATCCAGGTATATTAGTTTGACGTTTCGGGAGAATGGAAAAGTTTTTGACACTTCGACAAATACGTATGAGAGTGGAAAAAATGGGGAGATAGATAGACAGAGAAAGGAAGAGAGAGAGGGGGGGTGAGAGAGAAACACGAAAAAATGTGTTGGGGTTAACGGTTTAACAAATTGGGTGAAATGTTTCTGTACCTTAATTTCTGAGATGGAGACATAGCATGTCTTTTTTCGGGAGGAATGCGACTTAGATTGCACGTCATCATTTTCATGTTCTTTGCAGGAAATGTAGAAGCAAAATATGAAAGACAGCACGATCCTGGTGCTGGAACCGTAAAATGCTACAGTCGAAAGTACTTTTTTTTTTTTGCTGTTTTTTCATCATAAGAAATTATAATTATTTTAAGATAATTACTGAATTATTTTTTTATTAGGCTAATATTTTATAAAGTGATAAATCTGACGTCTTTATAATAATGTCGGTTTCAAATTTTGGCACAAGGCCAGCAGGTCCATGGCTCACTAGTGAGAGAGCGTCGAACTCACAATCACGAGGTAGTGAGTTCGATTCCCAGACTGGGCTGTATGTTGTGTCCTTGAGCAAGACTTTATTTCACGTTGCTCCAGTTCAGCCAGCTATGCAAATGAGTTGCGCAGCACTGGTACCAATCTGTATTAGCCTTTGCCTTTCTCTTGGATAACATGGAGGGTAACTTTCTATGTGCAATACCATGGTCATTCATGACCGAAGTGGTTCTTTAGCCGTTCTTTACATTTAATCTCACGTGATCAATTGATTAGCAAGAAAAGCGAAACTGAGTCCATGTATTGATGTTAATAAATATTAGGAAATAAGATTGATAGTCACATCTTCTGCATGTGCTTTAAGCATGCAGGGAAAATTTAATTGTCTTCCAATAAACTTTCGATAAAGTCTGGGAGATATTAAACTCACTCTATGATAACATATTAATTCTAATAAAAATAATTTAAGCTGGATTAAGAGATATATGTTTAACTTTGAATATTTGTGAGATATTTATGCTTTACCTAGTACCATTTTTAATAATCAGATTTCATTCCGAGTTTAATGTCATCACAATGGCACTTGACAAGTCTCAGCTGTTCATTGCAAATTTATAGTATTATATAGGAAACTTTCATTAAGAAAATGTCAGAAGAATTTATAGTGTCTTACTCCACCTACGAGGTGGTATCAATAGGTTACTAGACTAGTTATGTTTTAACATCATCTCCTTCGAAAAGTCATTTTGCGAAGCAATACACCGGTCCCAGCATTCCTGACGCTTCTGAAACCTGACTTGGAAGTCGTTTTCAGTAAGCGAGTCGAGGACCTTCTGCGAATCTCTCTGGATTTCAACAACGGTGTTAACACGACGACCTTTGAGCTACATTTTCCTCTTGGGAAAGAGATGGATGTCCGCAGGTGCTAAATCTGGCGAATAGAGCAGGTGCGAAAGTGATACCAATTTGTTTTTGGCGAGAAACTCACGAGAGCTCAGTGATAGGATGCATTATCATCGTGAAGGATCCAGTTCGCGCTCCACAGATCCGATTGCTTTAGCCGAATGTCCTCCCTCAAACGGTTCCAAATGTCGCAGTAGAACTCTCAATTGACGGTCTGGCCCTGCGGCATGAATTCTCGGTGCACAATACTGCGGATGTCGAAACAATCGATGAGCATGCTCTTGAATAAGCTGCGGCTCTGTCATGCCTCCTTTGGTCGTGGAGATGAATGGCTCTTCCATTGTGACGACTGATACTTCATCTCAAAGTCGTACCCGTAGACCCAACTCTCGTCACCGGTGATAATCCTCGACATGAAGGATGGGTCATCAGCAGCACGCTGATGGATATCTTGACAGACATCGACGTCATGTTCTTTCTTCTTAGTGGTCAGCAGACGAGGGACAAACTTGCCGCATGCTCAATTCAGACATTAGGATTACTGAAAGGAAACATACGACAGAACAACAACATCAGCAATGTCATTGATTGTCCTCCGCATGCACCAGCTGATGAATTTTCTGCACATTTTCGGGGGTGACGCTCGTTGAAGGTCTTCCACATCGGTCATCGTCTTCGAGGGGATTCTTCCGCTTTTGAAGCGCCCTTGCCACTCAAGCATTGCGTACGAGTCATTGCCTCGTCGTCGTAAGCTTTGCGAAGGATACTCAATATCTCTGTAGCATACTTCCCAAGTCTAACTCAAAATTCACGTTGGCTCTTTGTTCAAATTTCCTGTCCATGACAAAACCGCAGACTAAAGTATACACATGATAACAGAAACACAAATTTCACAAGTTGCGAAGTAAACACAGCGATGTCACTCGGCGCACTGCCTCATGAAGGTTACAGGTAACTCTCACTGCGCATGCAACTGAGTGCTGCCATCTGTTGGCTCGCAACAAAACTAGTCCAAGAACCTTTTCATACTATCTCGTAGATAATCTAAGAGACTAATTTTAAAAACTCCAGATAATGGGCTACTTTGAGAATATGAAACTCATTAGTTACAAAGATCAGATTTTCAGCAAAGCCATAAAACGTTAACAAAAATATTAAATGCTTTAGCTGAACTGCATTGATAGGGACTGGAATTTTCACCTGCATTGTTTAGGATTAATATTATTTGTCTCATGTAGCGAACTTATTTTTAATGGCATACAGGATTTAAACTCGAGCCGTGATCTTAAAACACTATGATGATAATGTATGGTTAATAATTGAAAAGGCGATAATTAACATAGGATATTTCCATGAATGTGGTTCGATGCAGCTGATAAGAAATATTTACTGCTGTGACTGTACTTCGCCCGATGCTACAGCCGCCATCGTAGTTGCTGCTGCTTTTGTAACTGATGATTGATAAAAACCTATTATTGGAAAAACTCTCGTGAGTGCAATTAAAAAGAGTGCCACATAAACCTTAATATCACAATACTAATTAAACTTATCCAATAATACACACACGCACACATACACACACACACACACACATATATAT
>NC_068989.1:45473204-45475652 GCF_001194135.2 Octopus bimaculoides | reverse complement strand
TATATATATATATATATATATATATATGTATGTGTGTGTGTGTGTGCGTGTGTGTGTGTGTGTATTTATATATTTATTTCTATGCACAGAAATATACATACATACAAGCACATGAATATAGAGATATATACCAAATCGACAGGCATATTTGCACGTATGCATGCATATATGCGCGCACGCACACACACACACACAATCACACACACACAATCACACGATCACACATACGCACACACACTTGCGACACAACTGTCAATTAGTTAATCAATAAGTGTGTTGTTTGTGTTACTCAGTAAATGATGCTATGTTGCTGTTTGTATGCCAATGTGTCTACGTGTGGGAGTGTGTGTGTGTGTCAGACTGTGTGTATGTGCACGTGTGAGCGTGTGTATGTGCGACTGTGAATGAACGTTTGCGCGGACGAGCGCCTGTGAACAGCCATAATCAAGCGAAAATTTATAGGAGTGCGAAAGTACGATTTCCTGAACGATCACTTTTATGTGTAATAATCACATATATTCAATGAAGCCAAACTGTAAAATCGATGTTTAAAACTGTTATTGACCAGACAGAGCCGCGGAGTTAGTTCTATAGAATGGCTGAACTAGGATGTACGACAAATAATGAAATTGATATTATTTCTAGCTTTTTCAACGGTGTTTTAGTCTATCCGCTCTCTTCGGGACGTGTCAGAATTAACAGCCAAAATAACCTCATAATGTAAAATAGGTGTGAGAAGCATAATGTAATCCAATATACACCATGTTATGAAAAGCCTGATGAGAGTGTTGCGGTTGGAATAACATTGATCATAAGTCTGTGCGTTCGATCGAAAACCAACTGGGTTTAAAACAGCAACAAAAATAATTCATAATTATTTGGTGCTGGCTAAATCAAAATGCAATAAAATATATCCCCACGAGTATTATTAAATTGATAAGAAGCTCGCTTCCGGTGAACAGATGTGGATGTGGACCAGCTGTGCCCCGTCCAATTAACGAAAACAAAGAACATTTGAAGAACTCGCCAAGGTAAGTCGGTTTTGTTGCTCAGCTGAGCAATAATTTGTTGTGTATTTTTTTCAGCAGGTTTTTGTTCAGCATTGCGACATTTTCGCTTGCCTTTGGCGTTTTGTTTGTGTTTGTTCGTTTACGAACAAAATTGTATGTTCATTCTCTGTAGTAGGCGGGTTCGCTCCTGTCATAGAGTGAAAATTTTTGCTTGGCTTTTTAGCCAGGAAAACACACAAAAAAGACTTTGTGTTCACATTTGTGAACGAATTGTGAAGTGAAAATATTTGTTGGCATTTTTTTTCGCTGAAAAACTTTGTGAACGAATTGTACAGTGAAAATACTTGTTAGCAATTTTTGCTGAAAAATTTGGTGAACGAATTTGTGTTTGCTGCTTGTGGTTCGAGTGTTCGATTCATCACAAGAGTAAAAATATTTGGTTTGGCAATTTTTTGCCGAAAACGCAGCGGAGTACCTTGAATCGGAATACCTTTTCGAAGAAGCTCAGATTACCTAGTGGCTGGAATTTTTTTCCCCGTGTTTGAACTGTTGTTTTTCTCCCTTTTCTGTCTATCTTTTTAGACAGTGAAGCCACTCTCTTGGAGTGGGATGTTATACCGCCCAAGCAGTGGGTGAGAGAGACGGAAAAGAGGACAGTGGTCTTGCGGACCTATTCGAGGTCACGCAATGCCATTGCCCTCTTCAACAAAGAAACGATAGAGAAGGAGCTGGCGGCTTGTCTGCCAGCGAAGAACTTTTTTGTCTCAAGGGGAGTCAAATTTGCAACGGTGAGGTTGCTGTTTGACTCCCCCGAAGAGGCTGGCACTGCAACCAGCCAACCACTACAGGGGAAGGAGATTTTTTTCCTCCCTACTTATTGTGGAAAAAAATTGTGAGAGCCTGAGTATGCGCACTTCCCCTAGGTACCGAAGCTAGATGGATCACAGAGGCCATCCGGCGGGGCTTGGGAGACAGTGGACCCAGGTTACTAAATGTAGACGTGGCTCCCGCAGTTGACTGGGAAGGGTCAAAGGCAACTTTGAGACTATGGACCCTGGTAGCTGTGGGAGATATTGTATTTCCGGACTTCCTAAAGATGACTGGCTGCAGGTATCCAGTGATACTTGAGGGTCGGCAACCTAGATGTCACCGGTGTCTGGAGCCTGGACATTTGAAGAAGGATTGCCGCCGGGACACTAAAGTGTCCCAGGAACGGGCACCCGTCGGAGCAAGTAGTCCTGCTCGGCAGGAAGGAAAAAATGAGGAGGTGGTAGCCCCAACAGATAGAGGTAGAAAGAGGAAGCCGGGCATTAATAATAGCCCGCCGAAACCTCAAAGAGAGGTAGAGGTGGAAGAGGGATTGAGTCTCACGGGTAAACCAGAGGACTCCTCCTCTTCCACCGGAAAAAAGAAAAAGAAAAGAAAGAAAAAAGTGCAA
>NC_068989.1:45469512-45472719 GCF_001194135.2 Octopus bimaculoides | reverse complement strand
AGTGAAAAGAGGTTGTAGATATGGGGAGGCTAAAAGCCCCAGTGAATTATATGAACATTTATAAGTGACTTGTTGCCTCATATAAAGAGGAAGAACATTTGTGTTAATAATTTGTTTTACAAATTTGAACATGTATTGAACAAAGTTTTAGAGAGGTTATCAGTCGGCGGGCGCTGGTGCCTCTCCCATTTTCATTCTTTCTTGTGTATTCATCTCCATTCATTAATGTCCGCGTCCAGCCCGTAGCTTCTACGTTTGTCTGTCTTTGTTTGTCCCCTCTATGTAACGCCGTATGGCGAATTTTTATGAAATAAAGAAGCTCGCTTCCCAAACACATGGTTTCGGATTCACTTTCACTGCTTGGCACCTTGGGCAAGTCTTTTCTACTATAGATTCGAGCCGACCAATTGTCTGTGTGTAGAGTCGGTAGACGAAATCTGAAAGAAGCTTGTTGTGTGTGTGTGTGTATGTATGTGTCTGTGTGTATGTATGTGTGTGTGGGTGTGTGTCTTTATATGAGAGTTGTCCCCTACAACTGTTGACAACTGGTGTCGTTGAGTTTACATCCTCGTAATTTAGCGGTTCGGCAAAAGAAACCGATAGGAGATATACCAGTCTTAAAGAAAAAGAAACAAAGATTAAGTCCTGCGGTCGATTCATTTCACTAAAAATTCTTCCAGGCGGTGCCCCAGCATGGCCGCAGTCTGATTACTGATGCACGTAAAAAATAAAAGATACAAGATACTTTCAGTTGATCGAAGCTTTCCAACTCACTATAAGGGATGTGTGAAAAACATTCGTTTTTGTATTTTGTATTCCCCAAAGTTCGCCTAAAGTATTTTCCTTCAGCCATATTGTCGAGAGAATGTAATTCTTTTCAATTTCAGTATGTTGTTATTATCATACTCAAACAACAATGCTTATACAGGGTCACTTGTCTCCCATAAAGGCGTCACGCTCTCACGTAAGAAAAAGCTGCCAGAGATTTGCCGAAATTCCCAAAATACATTTAATGTTTTGAAAATATTAAATGCATTTTCAGAAAATATTAAATGCATTTTCAGAAAATATTAAAGTAGATACGAATATATTGTGCTTATCTGATCGTAGGCTGTGCATTCCTTAATAATGTAGTAATTCGAGTAAACAGTGGTCTATGTATACTTGTAAGTATTTTAAACTTTTAAAGTTGTGCCCAAGAATATCTAATTTTAACAAGACATCATGTCATTTGCAGCCCTGGAATGACCAAATTATTCCGTATAGACAACGTATATCATTGAATTGACTACGATTCTGAATAGCTCTGTCTTTCTATAATGGAATATTCTTGACTCTACATAACATTTTTGATTGTAATAGCTCAGATAATTTTTGTTTATACCTTAGACTTATTTGCAACTTAGAATTTGAATATATTCATTTCAAATATTGGCAGAAGGCCAGCATTTTTGGGAGAAGGGGTACGTCCATTACATCGACCCCAATGTTTAACAGGTACATATTTTATCGACCCCGAAATGATGAAAGCCAAAGTCGACCACGGCGGAATTTGAATTCTGGACGTAAGGACGGACGAAATGCAGCTATTTTACCTGGCGTGCATACATTTCTGCCAGTTCGCCGCCTTAGAATTTAAATTTATTGACTCCAAATTTTAGCACATGGCCAGCAATTTTAGGGATGGGGTATTCAACTGTTACTCATTTAATCGTCCCCCGAAGGGATGAAAGCAAAGTCGACCTCTGCGGAATTTGAACTCGGAACGTGAAGACGGACGAAATACCGCTAAGTATTTTGCCAGGCGTGCTAACGATCCTGCCAGTTCGCCGCCTTAAAATTTGAAGATATTAGTTATTCTGGTTTCCACATTTTTACTTAGATATCGAACAGGTAGCTCTTCTTAACGAAACATCTTAGCACAGCACAATAGCCAGCACATCATGTTTGACCATCTGCTATTTACGCAAGTTGAAATATTCAATTAACACACACCAAGTAACTAAACAGTTATTTTCCATTTCTCTCTGCGAAATGTTTGCTAAACAATGCATTTTTGAGAATGTGCTGTGCATATACGCAATAAATTTACAATTTGATTTGTGAATAAACTGAACCAAATGTGAAATTTCTAGCTAACATATATGCCGACCCTTCCAATTACACAGGTCTAAACGTCATTTAAACATGACACCAAAAACATACTTAAACGAATTTGGAAAGATATGTTAATTGCGGTAGCTATGAAATCTGTTGGTAAGATCTTTTCAAAAGTAACAAGTTTTTATACATGCCCTGTAATTGGAATTTTGGTGTGCTATACCTACTCATGAAAATAGCAGTCACATTTTTCTGAAATGATATCGTATTGCTTAAATGATGAAAACATTTGATAATTTAAATCTAACCATACCATGTCTGAAAAGACTGACCTTGAGACTAAACCAGCAACAAAATTTACATAAATAATTTAGAATTTAACGACAATAGACGCTATTATACAATTATTTCCAATAACATAGCATCCTCACCATCGTCATCACTGCTAATGGTAAGACATAAAATTATGTTATATGCTTTGGTAGCATTTGAATTGGTAACGGAGAAAGAGCAGATTTAATATTACTATATAACGTGTGCTTGTGGAAATCATTTAACCTAGAAAAGGCGTTTTTAATAACATGTTAAAGACAATTGCTTCACTATAATCTCAAACAGACTTTACAAACTGTAAACAACACTGAAATAGTCAAATGTGAGTTTAACATGTGGAAAACATCAGATTCACAATATTCCGCCGTTATCGTACTTGCGTTTTGTTTTTTTCTTTATAGTTTTTTTTTTTCTTTCAATCTTTCCAGCGTTTAGATTGTTCTTTCCATTTTACTACATTGAAATACACGTGTCCGTATATGCTTGCATATAAATACACACAATCACATACACACACGCACATACACATACACACACGCACATACACATACACACATACAGAGAGAGAGAGACAGAGAGAGAGACAGAGAGAGAGAGACAGAGAGAGAGAGACAGAGAGAGAGAGACAGAGAGAGAGAGAGAGAGATACATATCATGATTTTAAAATATCCGTTAGAAATCACGAGATATGGAAATGATGTTTTCAAATTTTGGTGCAAGTCCAGCAATTTCGGGAGAGGAGTAAGTCGATTAAATTGACCCAATGTTTTGAAC
>NC_068989.1:45467350-45469440 GCF_001194135.2 Octopus bimaculoides | reverse complement strand
TGAACCCGGAAAGATAAAAAGTAAAATCGGTGCAATTTGAACTCAGAACGTAGAGACGAACGAAATGCCGCTAAGCATTGAGCCCGCTGTGCTAGCGATTCCACCAGCTCATCGCCTTAAGATATGGAAATGATAAGCAGGAAAAGATTAGCAATTTCTATTGAATTGCAGTTTATTAAATTATTACAAGATACAATATTACCTATACAAAAAAAAGAAGTATTACTATATACCAGTTTCACTTTCGAAAGGAGATATCCATTGAAATGTTCATGCGTAATGGCTGGTTATTAGATTCATTAGGAATATTCTAAAGTATATTTACTGAAAAATATCCTCGTTATATTCAAATTAGATAACATGGTTGGTAACGTTATACAATTTAAATGTTCAAAAAGAGGAGCCAAAATACATTTTCATAAATATTGATATTTAAAAAAATAAGTCTCATAATATATTATCGATTTCAACTTGATTTATATTTCTTGATAAAAAAAATGTTTCTCTGTTATTCTTTTGTTGGACCTGCTGGATTTTCTGCGCACTGATATAATAGGAATAATTAAGCTTTCGACAGTCGAGCTCTTGCATATCAGTCTAAATACTTGACGACTAAAAAAAATTACCCAGCTTTCTTAGTGATATTTTGTTTTCCTCATAAAAATCTCAACACATATGCAGTAAGTTTAGTCCAAAATTAATATTTTTGATACGCACAAAGAAAATCTTTTTCTTTCATAGTTTATTAAACTAAGTTCTATTTACAAACGAAGCACTTGATTTTCGCAAATAAAAATACAAAATGCACGCTTAGATTATCCACACATTTTTCACTACAGATTTTCATACAAGATCAGAAAATAAATGGAGGTTTGTTGATGTTTACTTCCTGTCTTGTGTAGGTCTTGCGTTCATTAAAATTCTGGCTTCCAAATTTTTCATCATTTAGCAATTTCTGGTTAAAAGTGGTAATCTACTCTGATCAATTATATTAAGAACTTCAGTATTCGGAGGGTTATGTTGTGATATGTAAGGAAGAAATTTGGTTTATGTTCCGCTATTTGAAGTCCTGCAATAAGTGATGTTAATTTGTTCTACTCCTTGTTATCCTTTGCAAATTAACGATGGTAGATGTCACACGCGCACGCACGCACACACACACACACACACACACACACAACGCACACACATACATGCATATATATATATATATATAATTAAAATATTAGGGTAAAAAATTGGATATTAAATAATATTCATTTATTACCAGGAAGCAAGCACATTAAAAGAATCAGAGAGATTCAGAGAAAAATATCTGAGATCTGAAGGGATTATTGTATATGTATATAAAAAGAAGACCACTAGGTGGACTGTTAATGTGCTAGAAGAAGATCACATGTAATGTGTCAGGTCTTTGTAGACACATTACATGTGATCTTCTAGCACATTAAAAGTCCACTCAGTGGTCTTCTTTATATATATATATATATATATATATATACATATTTATACACATAAAAGTACGGGTAAATATATATACGGGTAAATACGGCAGATAGATATGTCGGTATGCACACAAATATTATACTCAACAGAATTTAACCTACAGCAACGAATATACTTTCGTTAAGTCTGTTTTTTTCTTCCTATCTCTACAAATTTTACCTCTCCTATGTAACTTGCTAAATATTTTATCGAGAATTAAGTAATTAAAATTTCTTTTCATTTTGCCTTCCGTGTTATATTTGTCATAGTCTTCGAAGCAATGTGTGTGTGTGTGTGTGTGTGTGTGTGTGTGTGTATAATTGATGTTGAAGCATCTCAATAATGAACGTAGAGTCATATTTTTTCGAAATTATTCGTTGAGTGCGTCTTCAAATCTTGTCTGATGGCTTCTGCAACCAGGTTGAATAAGATGTAAGGCGAAACTTGAAGTAGTACTTGAGAGGAAATCTTTAAAATTCAACCATCTATCTGTCCATGCATCCATATGATGTATATATAATATATATATATATATAAATACGTGTGTATATATGTATGTATATATGTATGTAAATATGCATATATATGTGTATATATATATATAT
>NC_068989.1:45463503-45465681 GCF_001194135.2 Octopus bimaculoides | reverse complement strand
TGTGTGTGTGTGTGTGTGTGTGTGTGTGTGTGTGTGTGTGTGTGTGTGTGTGCGTGTGCGTGTGTGTGTAGGTACGTAAGTAGGTATGTTTGCACAGGTGTAGTAATATCTACGCATACACACACAGATACGATATTATGCATGCGTATATATATGTAAATAACATACAATCAGAATCGACGGTGGCTCCCATAAACTTTTAATAATTGATATGCAATTATTAAAATGCAATTAATTATGTCTGAAGTATATGTATTTCACAGTGCGTACTTACATTATATAGATACATAGAAAGAAGATATGTAGAAAATAATTAATATATATACATATATATGTATATATATATATATATATCTATGTGTACATATATCTATATATATATATGTGTGTGTGTGTGTATCTATATCTATATTTATCTATCTAACTATATATCTATATATATATATATATATATATATATATATATATATATATATATATATGAATATATCTATATCTATCTATATATCTTTCGCTCATTCTCTCTGTGTGTATTATATATATATGTATATGTATATCTATCTGTCTGTCTGTCTGTCTCTCTCTCTCTCTCTCTCTCTCTCTCTCTCTCTCTCTCTCTCTCTATATATATATATATATATATATATATATACACGCACACTTACAGATATAAATGAATCGATGTCAAACGAATTAAAACAAAATGTATATAAATAGATAGATAGATAGATAGATAGATGGATAGACAGACAGGCAGATACATAGATAGATAGATAGATAGATAGATAGATAGATAGATAGATAAATAAATAGACAGATAGATGAGCAACGGAGAGCTAAAGTAATAGGTAAGTTATATATATTTGAAAGTGACAGCATTAGATGTAATTTAACAATAAAATAATAATGAGAATTCTTTTTTCTTCTTAAAATAACATTATTACGTTGAAGAGGAAAAAACAAAAACTGAATAAAATCCTAAAAAAAAACGAATAAAGAAATTTAAGATTTATTTTAATTTCGTTTCGCTAACGGGTAATATTTTTACATGATTTCATATGTATATCGCAGATAAATGAAATGTCTTTGATAAAACGGACTGACTGTCTATTACTTGAGGCTTAAAATCACTTTCAATCATCTTCATCGATCGAATCTGATGATATTCTTATGATTTTCGAATATTGCTTCTTTTCTCGGCCTAACTATATATATGTATCCACGTATGTTGTATGTGTGTGTCTGGGTATATGCTTCTCTACACAGATATGCATAATATGTACGTGTATGTACTTTGTTTATAT
Source organism: Octopus bimaculoides (assembly GCF_001194135.2). Lineage (NCBI taxonomy): Eukaryota > Metazoa > Mollusca > Cephalopoda > Octopoda > Octopodidae > Octopus > Octopus bimaculoides. The sequence continues at coordinate 45,464,377 of NC_068989.1, read as the reverse complement.
CAGATGAATACGCTGCCATTATGCATATCGTGCTGTGGTTAATTGTGACAGGGTGATTGCCGAAAGTTCAAATTCCTTCTACGGATATTTTGTAATCTTATTTGACTTTATATAAAAGTTTGTATTTTAAGAACACAAATTCTTGGGATTACATCAGCCCCTGACTTCAAGAACTTATCCATGAATTCGTTAAAATCTACAAATCACCAGCTATTTTGTTCGTAAACCAGCCTACCTACCTGTGTAATTACGATATTTTTATATTCGCATATGCTTTGATCCTTTTTTGACTTTATCGCTTGTTATTTCCTTTTATTTTGCTTCAGTTAAAAATGGTAAATTCCTTAATTGGTGGAGGGCTTTCTCGTGTGCAAAAATGATTTCTATATATAATTAATATCATCATAGTACTTTTGTCCTGTTCAGGTCTTTCATACATTGTAAATATAAACAATGAACTTAATTTTGTGTGTATATTTAGAGTTGAACAGTTCATATAGCATAATGTTCTGGTGATGTGATGGACTTGCATACTGTATCTGCATTAGTTTGTGAATATAGAATTGAATTGTATAATTCCGAGCATACATATTGATGAAAACATGTACGTGTATTTAATTTACTGCATACTGAAATTAGCACTACATGAAGAAGATGGCCGTAATCCTACAGAAGACATGCGCTTAAAAAAAATTATATTTACTTCTCACAACCACCTGACTTTATGCTTGATGCACACACACACACACAAAGAGAGAGAGAGAGAGAGAGAGAGAGAGAGTGTGTTATCGACTGGAAATCGTCAAAATTTCGACGTCTCATCGATAACAGTTAATTTTGCTGGGATATATATTATATATATACATATATATAT
>NC_068989.1:45462587-45462865 GCF_001194135.2 Octopus bimaculoides | reverse complement strand
GGAGTGGCGAACCCTGCTGTACTGTTTCACCACAACTTTCTCTAACTCTCTCACTCTTTCTTCCTGTTTCTGTTGTACCTACATTTCAGAGGTCCAGCCATGTCACACTCTGTGTCACGCTGAATCGCCCCGAGAACTACGTTAAGGGTACACGTGTCTGTGGAGTGTTCAACCACTTGCACGTTATGTTCACGAGCAGGCTGTTCCGTTTATAGGATCAACTGGAACCCTTGTTTTCGTAAGCGACGGATTGCCACGACGATATATATATATATATA
>NC_068989.1:45459240-45461234 GCF_001194135.2 Octopus bimaculoides | reverse complement strand
ACACACACACACACACACACACACACACACACAGACACACACACACACACACACACATAAATAAGCTCTCGTTTCAGTTGGTTGATTGTTTGACTGGTTAGTAGTTGCATAGATAAGGTTTTATACTCACCAGTATATATTAACAGATAGCATTGCCTATTAACATCTATCGCTTTTATATTTTATATAACGTTCGTATAACAGCGACGCGGCAAACATTTTGTGAGGAAATAATAGGCAATAATTACAAACCAGTACTACATCGCTAGACATGTTAAATGCAAGGTTTTACGTTAGATATAATAACATACCGGTACATACTCAGACACACACACACACACACACACACACACACACACACACACACACACACACACACACACACACACGCACACACACACACACACACACACCACGCACACATAATCACCTATATATATGTGTGAATATATATGTGCGTGTGTGTATAAATATATATATATTTTGATTTTCGTTTCATCAGAAAAAAGAATCATCTTCCAAAACTCCTTCCCTCTACTCACATAGGTTTTTGCAAAAGAAAGACGATTTGGTTTATGCCTGGAAGAGAGGAGAGGCTTCCTACGAGAAATGTGTCCATGAAGACCACACTAGTTCAAACTTCGGTGAACTGTTTGGACGGATACACTTTTTCCATTAACAGAAGACACTTTTGGAGCCAAAGATGAAGCGGTACGACGCCTGTCGTCCATCACGCAACGTTGGATGTGGCGAATATCACGCGCAGTTAAAATAGAATGATGACCTGGACGGTGTTTATTGCTTAGCCGCCGAGAATCCTTGTATATCTGAATTACTTTGGCAACTGTGTTTACGTTAATATGTATTCGTTTGCTAATCATAATTTTATATCCGTCTGAAACTAGAGGCAAAAAAATCTACTCCGCAAGAAACTTTCATGTGTTTTATGCGTACTATATATAGTTACGGATGTTCTAATAGGTGCTATATTTTTTATGTCTGAGTGGATGAAATTTTTTCCGATATTGTTCTACAGTTTGGTCCGCTAACGTGTTCGATCACCCTTTATTTTTTATTGTTTATTCATTTGAGCTTGAAAATATAAAGACCCGTCTCCGAAGCTAGTTCGCCTATGGAGATTTGATATATACAGTGCCACTCGATTATTCCTGTACACATTTTGTGTTGCTGCTTCATATGTGATGAAGCTATATGTGTTGTTCCGCATTTCCACATTTAAATTTGAGAACGAAGTGGTGATGTCTTCTGAATATACGCCAGAACCAAGAGAAATTGATTATTTGATGGCAGCGTGAAACAAACGCTGCATGGAGACGAAATTATCTTCACAAGCATGTAGTTTCGAATTCGATCTCAATCTGCTCCGTGTTTGACAATTGGCTTATACAGTAGCCACGAATGACAAATGTCTTATGGACAAAAGTCAATAGACGGACGAAATGCGAAAACCCGTATGAAATACATTCTGTCCTAACCGCTTTTCTATACAATAACATATTGCTAATTTCTATGTATAGATTGAATTCATGCAACAACACCCTTCCACTGCAGTATTTGCCATAGAAATTAACTGACAAGATTAATACATACAGTGGTACTTCGACTGTCGCTAAATTCTGAGTGAAAATTCTGTCGAGGCCTACTTTGCCTTTCATCCATTCGAGGTCGATGAAATAAGTACCAATGACGCACTGGGGTTAATACAATCGCCTAGTCCCCTCCCAAAAAGTTGTGCCTATAGTAGAAGGCATCATCATCATCATCATCATCATCATCATCATTATTATTATTATTATTATTATTATTATTATTATTAATAATATAGAAAGGATTGAGGTAACTCCTCCTGAAGATATAGAGTCAAAATTAAAAGAAGAGTGCCATTTGTTATCTGGTGAACGATATTTCGACATCTCGTGTGTCTTCAACTGGTTCAAAAAATAAATTTGTCAATCTACTTCATTTTGGTTAAT
>NC_068989.1:45455822-45459116 GCF_001194135.2 Octopus bimaculoides | reverse complement strand
ACACGAGATGTCGAAATATCGTTCACCAGATAACAAATGGCACTCTTCTTTTAATTTTGACTCTATATCTTCAGGAGGAGTTACCTCAATCCTTTCTATATTAACCAAAATGAAGTAGATTGACAAATTTATTTTTTGAACCAGTTGAAGACACACGAGATGTCGAAATATCGTTCACCAGATAACAAATGGCACTCTTCTTTTAATTTTATTATTATTATTATTATTATTATTATTATTATTATTATTATTATTATTATTATTATTATTATTATTATTATCATTATTATTATTATTAATATTATTATGTAACTGAGATTCATACTTGCTATGTTTTATCTTTTAAATTCCATTATATTCGAGACTCATTAACATTATAGTTACTTATTGAGCCCTTTACGAGAATGATTATTTATAGTCATTAACATCGACTCTGTGGGGTCCATGTGTGTCTTTATGCTATTCACAAAGACGGACATATGTACATGGCTCACACATGAACATTTATACATATGAGTGACCGTCTAGGTATTTATGGGTGAATATCTCTACGTCTGATTTGTACTTTTACCAGTATAAACACATATCACATTCAGCATTCTTCTTTGGAAAAGGGTCGACAACTGCCATCTACAAAATAAATATTAACTTGTAATAGAAAGTACAATTGACATTTTCGCCTAAAAACAACGGAATCGGTGTCCATCCATATCTGCTTTCCTGTAACATAACCTATTAGAGGAGTAAAAGAGTATTACACGAACGCATTTATGTGTATCTTAATTTTTTCTTTCACTAGCCCTTCCACGGGTTTTCATATGTAGATTATTACATATCTGTCACGTCTTCGCTCCGGGAAGTAAAGTCGTTGTTTTTTAAGGCTACACTGTAGTTCATCTGCTGCGCAGTTACAATCTTTCTAGTGTTGTGATGTGGGTTTGCTTCAATATCTGTTGTTAATTCGATCCTATGTGGTGACCATAACTGAGAGCAGTAGTCCAGGCGACTGAGAATAAAGGTCCTCCACAGTGCCAATATCACTTTGACACAAGACAAGCAATTTCAGTAAGTCGGTTACAATGACCCGAAATTTCAACTAATATTTATTTTATTGGCCCGAAAAACATGAAAGGCAAAACCAACTGTTACGGGATTTGATCTCAAAACAAGAAGACTGACGAAATGCCGTAGGCATTTTGCCTGGCGTGCTAATGATTCCACCAGCTCACCACCTTAGTTAAATTAAATAGTGATTTCATATTTTTGAACAAGGCCAGCAATTTCGAGGGAGAGAGAAAGTCGATTACATCGACGCACGTGCTCGGCTGGTACTAATTTTATCAACCTGCTAGGATGAAATGCAAAGACGACCTCGGCCGAATTTGGACACAGAATGTCGAGACCGACGAAATACCACTTAGCATTTCGCCCAGCGAGTTAACGATTCTGTCCGCTCGCCGTCATACTTAAGTTAGATATTGCCAGGTATTTCCTACATCTGGCACACACTCCCTCATTAACATAAATAATGAACAGAAGCTGTCTAAAATTGAGTTTAAGTTGTACTAGAAACATCAAATTACCTATAGAACACATGTTAATTAAAAGTTCATATATACACATTCAGAAACATTCCCATTCTTACAAAGTCACACTTGCTATGCAGAAGTATAAGCTACAGGTCAGCAAAACTCCTATACACAGTGATGTAAATACTACATTGTGGAGGCGCAATAGCCCAGTAGTTAGGGCAGCGGACTCGTGGTCATAGGATCGCGGTTTCGATTCCAGACCGGGCGTTGTGAGTGTTTATTGGGCGAAAACACCTAAAGCTCCACAAGGCTCCGGCAGGGGATGGTGGTGAACCCTGCAGTACTCTCACCACAACTTTCTCTCACTCTTACTTCCTGTTTCTGTTGTGCCTGTAATTCAAAGGGTCAGCCTTGTCACACTGTGTCACGCTGAATATCCCCGAGAACTACGTTAAGGATACACGTGTCTGTGGAGTTCTCAGCCACTTGCACGTTAATTTCACGAGCAGGCCGTTCCGTTGATTGGATCAACTTGAACCCTCGACGTCGTAAGCGACGGAGTGCCAAAAAAATACTACATTGGTACGATGCTGCTTCAACAAAACGAGATCTTTCAGACTCAGCTACAAATTGACCAGATTACAGTTACTGTGTTACGTCTGAGACTTGAAAGCACAATATTAATTTTGAAATTGCGTGGGAAATCCCAGAAAACACGGCAGATATTACATTAGTTGGTGAAAATTATGCAAATTATGTCGAGATTAGATTTTCTATAAATTAGCACTAACAAAATAATTAAATTGTCGTAAAATAGCTCGTGGTATTTTTCTCTTTACTCTCTGTGTTCAAATCACGACGAAGTCAACTTTGATGTCCATAATTTTGAATTTGAATATAGTCGGTTTTATTGATAAACCTCTACTCTTAGTTTTGTGTGGGTGTAATTATGTTACAAAATATTATTATCGTCTTCACTATATTTTAGCAAGCGCGTGTAGTTATTGTGCTTCATGATTTTGTACGATTTGTTTTTATAAAAACTTCCATATTTTTTCTTCGAATTTTCCTCTAAATCATTGCTTAAAAGTGTTGTACTCTGTCTCTTAAATATCCCTGCAACACACGCACACACACACACGCATCGCATCGCATCGCATCGCATCACATCACATCACATACACATAAACACACCGGCGCACACATCTATTTTTAGTTCTAGAGAATTTTGTAACTTTAACTTGTTTTGCTATATAATTAATTGTAATATACATCATTATTGTATCTTAACTGAAAGACACAACCTACCACATCCACACCTCAAATATTACTTCAAGGCAACTATCCCTTCAAGTCACACGTGATCAAATAATTATAGAATTAATACCTAACAACTTTATATCTACTAGTCTTCAAGTGATATATCTCTACATCCATAGCCACAGACTCAAAATTTAACTAAAGTTTCTTCCATTTCCTATATTCTCACAAAGATGTAAACTTCACAAATAGAACCTAAAACAGACATCTTTTTATAAATCTCAATCTTACTATTTTAAACACATAGCTATTAGAAGAAGACCATTACAATTAGATATATGATCAATTACAATGATTCGCAAATATTCTAATAGTAATTTGAAAACACACCTTGCTATTTAAAGTAGCACAAACCACTAACTTCCCAATTTTTGTTATCGTATCATCTAAAACACATTAATTCAATCCACAACGTAATATATTCTTATCACTTCAAACATAT
>NC_068989.1:45452706-45455812 GCF_001194135.2 Octopus bimaculoides | reverse complement strand
ATATATATAGTAAGAAAAGGGAGGACGAGAATTTCGATTAACCCCACGTCCACAGTTTGGACGTCCACATCTTTTAACCATTGGTTTCGTGGTTGTTGTGTAAAGCTTCGCATTTGTGAGAAATCTTTTGAGTGATTGATATTGCTTTTTGCATTTGATGAATTTGTGTTTTTATTTTTGGATCTCTAGTGAGCATTGGTAGATTTTGTACAATAGTGTTGTATGCCTCAATTTTTCTAGGGTTGTGAGTTGATATATACGGTAGTATTTTGTGAACAGGAGCTGCTTTCGTTCCAAGAATTTCCGGAACGCATAAAACGGGTTTTATTATTGAAACTTTAAAATTTATACTCTAGAACAATAATTTCCTATTTGATGACACCTACTATCGTCAAAAATGTAGAATTGCGATGGGAAAGAAAGCAGCCCTTATTCTTGCGAAAATAATAATGGTAGCAGGTCGTCCTCCTGTTACGCGTTATTGCTGATCTGAGACGTGATCTAACACCCTCACGAAGTCGCCGGATTCCGGAACAGACGCCGCCTGGAATCCACCTTGGATGGCCTTAACAGGGATTCGATATCCCCAACGATATAGATCTGTCACTCACACGTTTAACCTTCGCACAACGATGAAGTCAAGTCTTTGACTTTGAAGAAAGCTACAAACGTTTACACATTATAAAGTTTGATCCTTTTTCCACAGCAGTAAAAACAGCTTCAATTACAATTTTTTCACCCCTCATTATCAAAGCTGAAATGTAACGAATAAGCAACAACTATATGTTATATACGAAATAAAAAAAGAATAAACAATTCAGGAACGATTGCAGAACAAGTTTCAACAAATTAATTGTTGCCTTAAATCATCAGTGAAAATTCAAACTGCTTTCGACTCTACCTGAGAAATCATTGAACAGTTTTGAATTAATTTTCTGTCTAAATATCAACTGAAAATTATTTCCCCGCTTTTAAATTATTTGCCCCACAGAGATGGTGTTGTTACATCCTTCACATAGATATAAACATAATTTATTCCATGATCTCATTTCATTCTCTATAATTATTTTATACATCGATTATATATGACTCGACTACATACATTTTAATTATTATCAGAGCATATAAGGAATTATACTCATAGCATATGATGAATTATACTCATACTCTCAATGCGTTTGATTAATAGATAGCCAAATATTCTCTTTTTTTCTTTAGTATAAAAGAACAACAAATAATGTGAATATAAGTCTTTAATTACCTTTATATTAAATTGCAATATTTCATAAATATTTTCGAATAGTTATAAACGATGTCTTTGAGCTAGGCTAAGCATGATGTCATCATACGCACAGCTGTGTGTGTGTATATATATATATATATATATATATATATATATATATATATATATATGCAAAAGTATACATTTTTTATCATATATCTTTTGTTTTGATCATTAGACCAAGGTCATGCTGGGGCACTGCCTTGAAAAATTTTGTCGAGCTTATCGACGCCAAATGCTTATTAATTTTTGTAAAGCTTGGTACTTATTCTATCAGTCTCTTTGATTGAAGCACTAAATTACTGGGACGTAAACAAACGAACACCGGTTGTCAAGCAGTGGCGGGTTACAAACACAAAGACACACAGTTTCTATCTACCAACTCCACTCACAATGTTTTGGTAAGCATACATAAAAATATATATAGATAGAATTTATTGATAACGTTTCTGAGGTGTCGCCAGCACGTTACGCTGGGAAGGTGTAAATACAGAGTTTTCTTTCCAACAATATTGTGGACCACTTCTTTTGTTGTTACACACAATGTTTGTAAAAAAGGATTTACTTTGGATATGTATAATATTATCATACACTTCCAAAGTACATCTTCATATATCACAAGTGGATCCAAATGTCATTTAGAAGAATTTCAAGAAATTTAGAGTATTGGACAACTAAAACTCGTATAGAGAGAATCAAATCCTTAATTGTAGAATTCGCCTTACAAAGCTAACGTGTGTTTCTATTGCATTAACATATTTAGATATAGAAAATATCACTGAAATTAATATTTCCGGAAATACATGCAAACACAACGTTTTAAAGGCGATCCAAGGTAGGTTGAATTCAAAGTGGACTATGGAAATATTTCCAGTACACGTATGCATACAAAAAGAACGCCAAGAAGAAATGCATTGTAAAAGATTTGTTTTTGTATTCAATTACTATTGACGTCAGTGGGTAACGAAAGAATAAAAATAAACACAAGAGTTCTAAATTACGACAGTTAGAAACATTGAGATCTTATGTCGTGACAATTAGTTATCTAGTTATTAAATATAGAAAACATTTTAAGAAAAATTATGCCTATTATATTACATATGAAAAATGGTTATAATTAAGAATTTGTGGTAACATTTCATTGCAAATTTCCCATTAGAATTTAATAAAATTAATTTAGAAGTAATTATATAAAATATTTTTTCAAGGCAAATTTCGACTTTACCTTTCATTAAATAAGTACCAGTTGAACACGTGGGTCTATTTAATCGATTTATTTATTCCAGCTTCCAATTTTGCGTGGTTATGACAATTTTGATTCTGTTTAAATACATCATTGGCTGAAAACCCCCAAAGTACGATTTAATATATTAAATTTATGATGCTTCTGGATTGGTTAAAATTTTTATTCACCTGCCTTATGCATGTATTTCCAGATATATTAATTTCAGTGATATTTCTACAACTAAATGTGTTAATACAATAGAAACAATTGTCGGCATTGTAAGGGGAATTATACAATTAAAGATGTGATTTTACAGACACACACACACACACACACACACACACACATATATATATATATACGCGACTTCCCAAAAGACAAATAACTGAAAGAATTTCTGCTTGTTTTCCAGATGTTCGAAGTATAAGGTTAAACTGAAACTTTGTTCTCTTTTATTTTCCATTCGTAGTGTACCTTGTACTTTCTCGTAGTATAAAGCCGAGAGTTCTAACTTGCAGGTGTGACTTTGCTGCGGCTGCGTGGCTACTGTGTGTGTGTGTGTGTGTGTGTGTGTGTGTGTGTGTGTGTGTGTGTGTGTG
>NC_068989.1:45447722-45449933 GCF_001194135.2 Octopus bimaculoides | reverse complement strand
ATATATATATATATATATATATATATATATACATACACACTGTTGTGTCTGGGGAGGTCTTTTGGTGCCTTATGATTTAACACATTCACCGGTAAAATTTCCACTTATTTCTTTTTTATTTTTCTAAAATTTTCGCTGCATCTTGCAACCGTTTTAATAGTTTTGACTCTGTCCGTTGCACACACTGCGCTTCTTTTTGTTTCTTTGTGCACATGTGTGTAGATCAGTGTGTGTGTATGCCTATACATGCATGCATGTATGTATGTATTCATGTGCATGTATGCATGCATGTGTGTGTGCATGTATCTATCTATGTAAGTACATTTGTATGTATATATTCTTCATATTCATGTGTTTGCATGTCCATGTTTGTGTGGGGTTTTTACGTATATGCGTGTGTGTGTATGTGTGTTTGTATATGTGTGTGTGTACCTCTGTCTCTTTGTGTGTGCATGTCTGAGTGTGTGTGTGTGTGTTTGTGTGTGTGTGTGTGTGTGTGTGTTTTGTAACCATGTACCTTGATTATATGTATGGATGTGCACTATCATTTTTGTGGACGTGTGTGTCCATATTTATTTATTTATTTATTTATTTATTTATGTGTTTCAGCCAAGTGGCTGCGGTCGTGCTGGAGCACCATATATGTCCTTGTGTGAAGTAAAGTCTTTGTGTCTATATGGCCATGTGTTTCAGTCTTCATTTGCGTATGTAGGCTTCTTTGTTCATATAACCTATGTAACTATCCGTCTGTGTGTTGATCTGTTTACTTTCATATCCACATGCTTACATACATGTGCATATACATATATATATATATGCATATATATATATATATATATATATATATATATATATATATATATATATATATATATATATATATATATATATATATATATATATACACCCACACACACATACATACATCTATCTACATAACAGCCCACTACCTATTCTACTCTACCTGTGTAAACTGTGGGTATGGTGGTATGATATCTACTATGTATATTTCCTATTTAGTATTGGGGAAGTTTCATTAATGAAAACGTACTCCCGTATTTGTCTGAGTGTTGGGTCCTTTGGTTATTTGGATAAGATGCGGATGTCAAGTTGACCCAGGTTACCTCCATGTTGGTACTTTGCATGTTGGTAGAGTATGAAGGGCTGTTTTTTTGTCATATTGTCTCAAATGTTTATTTAGTCGTTCTGCACCTAGATGTCTGCCCTATGTATGTCATGTTCATGTCTTTACAAGCACCTTCTTTGCATCTTATGCTGTAAACTACATTTCGAGTTCTACAGTTAATACCAGGGCTAATCCTACATGTCATGCAGTTATCATTGGTGCATATGGTATTCTCAAAGTGGTAAGTCCTACATAGTTGTGATCTGACGGAGGTCCCTGGCTTTTGAGACAATATGACGACAAAAACAGTCCTTCATACTCTACCAGCATGCAAAGTATCAACATGGAAGTAACCTGGGTCAGCTTGACATCCGCATCTTATCCAAATACCCAAAGGACTCAACACTCAGACAAATACGGGAGTAAGTCCGCATAAATGAAACTTTCCCTATACTAATTAGGAAATATACGTAGCAGATATATCATACCTCCATACCTACAGTTTACACAGGTAGAGTAGAATAGTTAGTGGGCTGTTATGTAGATGTATGTATGTATGTATGTGTGTGTGGGGGTGTATGTATATACATATATACATGTACTAAATGTGGTTATTTTGAGAAGTCCAACGTGTGGCGTTATTATTTTTCTGTAATAATGCCCTTTATATAAATATAAACATATATACATGTAGATAGATGTATGTATGTGTGTGTAGGTGGGTGTATAAATATATATATATATATATATATGTATATGCACATGTATGTAAGCATATGGATATGAAAGTAAACAGATCAACACACAGACGTATAGTTACATAGGTTATATGAACAAATTTGCACGCATACACAAACGAAAACTGAAACACATGGCCCATATATGCACACGGACTTTACTTCACACAGGGACACATGGAGACACACGTCAAAAAAGATGGAGATGCACATCTATACATACAAACACGGTACATAGTGGCAAAACATACACACGCACACTTACACTCAGACATGCACACACAACGAGACATAGGTGCACACATATACAAAGACACACATAAACACACATACACACACGCACATACA
>NC_068989.1:45447064-45447712 GCF_001194135.2 Octopus bimaculoides | reverse complement strand
CACACAACGAGACATAGGTGCACACATATACAAAGACACACATAAACACACATACACACACGCACATACATAAAAAACACGGACATGCAAACACATGAATATGCAGAATACATACATACATACAAATGTACACACATAGATAGATACATATGCACACACACACATACATGCATACACACACATGCATGCATACATATATACATACATACATGCATATATAAAGTCACACGAACACACACTGATCCACACACATGCGAACAAACAAACATAAAAGAACACAGTGTGAGTAACAGACAGTCAACGACTATTGAAAAGATAGTCGCAGCGAAAATTTTAGTCTCAAGCTATGGTCGGAGACAAACACACATATAAAGACACACTCACACACACACACATACACATCCACACATTATATACGACAGTCTTTGTTCAGTTTCCGACATCCAAATCTACTCACAAGGCTTTGGTCGTTTCGAGCCTATAATAGAAAAGACATGCCCAATGTGCCACGCTGTCGTACAGAACTCCGTACCATGTCATTGGGAAGCAAACATCTTATCACATAGTCATGCCTTCACCTATATGTATATATATATATATAAATATACTACACACACACACACACACACACACACACACACACACACA
>NC_068989.1:45439490-45446722 GCF_001194135.2 Octopus bimaculoides | reverse complement strand
ATATATAGAGAGAGAGAGAGAGAGAGAGAGAGAGAGAGAGAGATACATACGTACATATATATATATTATGTATTTATACCCAGTTTGTAGAATTATCAACAAACTAAAAACAACAGAGTTTGTCCTTTCGGTATATAGAACTTACGAAAACCCGGGATGGCTCATTGCGGTCCCGATCTGGAAACCAGAGAGAAGCTAGATTTTAATTCATTGTATTTCTCAGAGAATTAGTATATAAGGAAAATGAAATGCTTTCAAGCATTTCATTTGTAAATATTTACACATAAACATATGAATGAATACATACATAGATGCATGAGGACAGACAGATATATACAAATGCCCCAGGAAGCACTCCGTCTGAAATGCATCAGTAGAGAACAAGCTGTTTGCTTTTCAGTTTACCATACCAATATTTGGATGACATTGTGGAGACGCAATGGCCCAGTGGTTAGGGCAGCGGACTTGCGGTCATAGGATCGCGGTTTCAATTCCCAGACCGGGCACCTTGAGTGTTTATTGAGCGAAAACACCTAAAGCTCCCGAGGCTCCGGCAGGAGATGGTGGCGAACCCTGCTGTACTATTTCACCACAACTTTCTCTCACTCTTACTTCCTGTTCTGTTGTGCCTGTAATTCAAAGGGTCAGCCTTGACACACTATGACATGCTGAATATCCCCGAGAACTACGTTAAGGGTACACGTGTCTGTGGAGTGCTCAGCCACTTGCACGTTAATTTCACGAGCAGGCTGTTCCGTTGATCGGATCAACTGGAACCCACGACGTCGTAAGCGACGGAGTGCCAACATCAACAATTTGGATGACATGACTGCATGGCAGAGGTGTTCCGGTCATTGCTGCGAAAACCCGAAAAATACTAACACTGGAATTTACCACATCAGTATCAATATTGGTCCTTACAAGTTGAGAACAGTAGGTCAGAGGCTTAACATTGACTCAAGGAGATTCTGCGTGTTGCACCAAAATTTCTCTTTTCCACCTGCTAAGAGCTATTGAAGCGCAAGTGGCGTCATATATATCTGAAAGCCTTGGGTTTTTCCTTCTGAGAGGAAGACAGTCACATATGCTTGAATGATTACAAAATGTCGGAGTAATAGTAACAGAAATAACCATAGTCTGTCTTAAACCAACAGCCGTTATATTAGAGCTTACTATGAAGAAAATGATTTTGAAATCCAGGAATAGGAAATACTAACAAAATACCAGATACGCAAAATAGATGTAGGCAGAATATTTTGATGTGTTCACCGACGCCGACGTTGTTAGTCAATTGATAACGACGCCGTAACCCAAGTCATAAACAGTTGTACTAAGATAACATTATCATAAAATCTCTCAGTGTTATTTCTTTACTACCCACAAGGGGCTAAACACAGAGGTGACAAACAAGGACAGACAAACGGATTAAATCGATTATATCGACCCCAGTGCGTAACTGGTACTTATTTAATCGACCCCGAAAGGATGAAAGGCAAAGTCGACCTCGGCGGAATTTGAACTCAGAACGTAGCGGGCAGACGAAATACCGCTGAGCATTTCGCCCGGCGTGCTAACGTTTCTGCTAGCTCGCAGCTCTCAGTGTGGCATGATTTATCAACGCATTGAATAATGTAATTCGTAGTTAGTATAGTTCTGAAGATCAAAATACAAGTTTCAGTGCAGTACAGGTCACACTCATTAAGAGTAATAATGAAGTAATGCTTCTGTTAAAACCTATGTAAAATAGCGACAAATTACAATAAAATGTGTACTCTGGCACGCAGAAAAAAATGTGTTCTGTAGAAGAATTTAGTCGTTCAATAGTGGTTAATATTACGTTTAAAGTTAAAAAAAAAAAAAGAACGCATTTTTCCCTTATGAGAAATCGGTAAAAACTACACTTAATTTATCGTGATGATTATTGGTTAACTTAGTTATGCACCTAATTGCCAGAGTGTCTATCTTGAATAGCTGGCTTTTCTCGAAACCAGAAAGAGAGTGCTAATTAGGAAAATACAGTTACGAGTATTTAATGGAATTATTAGAATATGTAATGCAATTCAGAAGTATAGCCTATAGTATGTACACATAAGCATATACAGCTGATTATATCAGTCCCGTACTTATTTTATTGACCTCAGAATAAAGGAAACGAAAGTAGGCCTGCGCTGAATTTGTTAATCAGAACATTTACGGATGCACCCTCAAGTGATAACAGCGATAGCAGTTACTTCAAAATGTGAGGATGGTGTCTGCGAGTACATAGCTAACGTTGGTGTTATATTTACTTTTCAATATGTGGAGTTTAATGAAGGATATGTAAGCGATATATTACATAAAAAACGACTGAGTTTTCTACTCGGACTAAATGCATCATTTGACATAGAAAGAAGTAATTAGAAATTTGTTTGGGATTTTTGCCTTGATCGAGAATGACCAAAGAATGTAAATCAGCAAAACTGAAGAGAGAAAACGCAAAGTAAAGGTGTACCTTAATAATTATAAAAATAACCTACTCCCTGAGATCTCTTAGCAAATCCAAGTCTCTGCACTCCACACCAACATTATAATATTTGTAATTACATGAATTTTTATAGTCATTAATAGTGTCATATCTAACAATATTATGCATGTCAAAAAAAGGCCAAGTAACAGTGCTCGATATCTGTTTCTATTCACTGGCTCTTAAGAAAGTGGCAGAGCCTGTGAACCTTGCAAGCACTTCAAGACTAGAGAGAATGATGTCTATAATGTCCCGTTTGAACTATCTGTGACTGTTGAAATATGTTCCATTTGAACTAACTGCGACAGTTGAAAAAGAATATTAGCTAATTTTCAAGTTTAAGTCCCGTTGGTGTTGGGTTCGAGTTGCAGATTTACTTAACTACCATTAATAATCTCGTGCACATTTGAGCGACTGTGCTGTTACTTCACATATTGATGTATGTATTTTAGTAAAATGATTGAAATTTCACACACACACACACACACACACACACACACAAACACACACACACAAACACACACACACACACACACACACATACACATATATAAGTGAGTAACAAGGATGTATAAGTTTCAATTCATTACAGCCGTTTGGAGCAACTCCTTTAATTGATCAATGAAAGCACTACATCATTACAAAGAAAGCCGTTCTCATCAGATGACCTAATAGACTTCAAGCATGAAGGACAAGTTAGATATTTAAACATATTAATATCATCAATATTTACACTGATTCCGCTACTAATTTTTTGGGTAGAATGAAAAACGGACAGTACAGTGACAGACAAAACAGAAATTAGCATAGACTAGAGTGGGGTAGGAAGGAAGGAATTTGAGAATAATAGGGAGAATGTAGTCTTCAAAACATCTAAAATTAGATCTTTGGGAAGTTATAAATTAATTAGTACCAGGACAGACCGTTCTACTATCTAAGAAAATGGAATTTTACAGGTATGATAGTAATAGATCATAGAGTGTATATTTCATAATTAGGAGATACTTGAAAATTAAAGACTCGTTTGCAAAAATTAGTCTATTTATATTAACCGTGATAGAACAGATTTACCACTGGGATTTGGTAGGTATATATTATGGTAACCAACATTTAATAGACTAAAGGGGTTAATGAAAAATATATATAATCACCAAAAAATGTATGATAAACTAAATGATTATCAGATTCTAAAGTATTTAAAGGTATGGGTAATCTTAAGAACAATATTTACACTGATTCCGCTACTAATTTTTTTGGTAGAATGAAAAACGGATAGTACAGTGACAGACAAAACAGAAATTAGCATAGACTAGAGTGGGGTAGGAAGGAAGGAATTTGAGAATAATAGGGAGAATGTAGTCTTCAAAACATCTAAAATTAGATCTTTGGGAAGTTATAAATTAATTAGTACCAGGACAGACCGTTCTACTATTTTAGAAAATGGAATTTTACAGGTATGATAGTAATAGATCATAGAGTGTATATTTCATAATTAGGAGATACTTGAAAATTAAAGACTCGTTTGCAAAAATTAGTCTATTTATATCAACCGTCATAGAACAGATTTACCACTGGGATTTGGTAGGTATATACTATGGTAACCAACATTTAATAGACTAAAGGGGTTAAAGAAAAATATATATAATCACCAAAAAATGTATGATAAACTAAATGATTATCAGATTCTAAAGTATTTAAAGGTATGGGTAATCTTAAGAACACATGAAATTATCAGATCTAATTTATTATTAATTAAGTTGTTCTTATCTCTAAATTTAAAAATTTCATATAATTTCATACAACAAAGTTTACATCCATATCAGTTATTTGTGTATGATTGAGCTCATCGCACTAAATCCCATTTAAGACTTAAATCGATAATATTGTCTTTAGGTTCCCAGAATTTTGTAGATAATGCGGTACTATTAGCTTTATGCTTAAGTGTAAAGGATGAAAAATGGTTATTCAGTCGTTCTTTTCATATTTATTGAGCACCCTATATAAACAAAGTTATTATTTTCCTTCTGTATTTTACATTTATAAACAACATTTCCTACTAAACATTGGCCTGATAGCGAGCAGAGTGATCTTTCCCTAAAATTGCAACTACAATTATTATTATTATTATTATTATTATTATTATTATTATTATTATTATTATTATTATTATTCATTGTGTTTGCTGGAGATGTTTGCGGTTCCAAGCAATGTTTTTTTTTTCTGCAAGTGCTCCGCCCTTATTGCAGCACCTATTTGTTCCATGTGTTTCTCAAGATTTTTGCTCATTAATATTATTATTATTACTATTATTATTATTATTATTATTGTTATTATTATTATTATTATTAGCATTTCTAATCCTATTATTCGTTTTCATAGTGTCATCATACATGGTACTATCTTTTACTCTTTTACTTGTTTCAGTCATTTTACTGCGGCCATGCTGGAGCACCGCCTTTAGTCGAGCGAATCAACCCCAAGACTTATTCTTTGTAAGCCTAGTACTTATTCTATCGGTCTCTTTTGTTGAACCGCTAAGTTACGGGGACGTAAATACACCAGCATCGGTTGTCAAACAATGTTGGGGGGACAAACACAGACACACAAACATATACACGCACATACATATATATCTATACATATATACGATGGGCTTCTTTCAGTTTCCCTCTACCAAATCCACTCACAAGGCTTTGGTCGGCTCGAGGCTAAAGTAGAAGAAACTTTCCCAAGGTGCCACAAAGTGGCACTGAACCCGGAACCATGTGCTTGGTAAGCAAGCTACTTATTACATAGCCAAGTTCAAATTCCTAAAAATATTATTAAGGTTTATGCTATTATTTCTCAAGTTATTATCATTTGTACTAATACATAAATTTATACTAACTGTACTATTTTGGATTGTATTTTTAGATGTTATGCAACTAACGGCTAATGGATGCAATTGAGATACTTGGGGAATCATTAGTAGCTCATTATCTTCATTACTGTTAACTATGTTATCTATATTGTTATTGGCTAAGTCTGGGTTATCACTGCTATCATTGGTATTATTGATATTTACATACATACGGTGTTTAGAATTGTTACCAGGGGTTAATTTGTTATTACCATTATAATTATTGCGTTCACAGTTTAAGATAATATTTTTCTAATCATGCGGGCTATAATTGTACCTAGATTTAAAAAGGTGGAGTATGATATTCTGATTTTCTTACGGGAGAAAAGTGTGCTATATTTATGTGAAACTGGGAAGTTTTTCTCTAAAATCGATATAAATTTTCTATATATGTTAGTGGATATTGTGCAATTGGTAGGAAGATTATACCATAGTATATCCTTATTCCTAGTATTCTTATTCTTATGAGAGTAGACCCTATCAGTCATTTTGTTATCTCTTAAATCATCAGTTAGATTATTAATACCGCTATTACTATCGGTATTTATATTATTGATAGTACTAACGCATTTATATCTTCCCAATTACTATACATATAAGATACTATTCTATTCTTAGTATCTGTTTTATTAGTGTTATACTTTTTATTCTTAATTCTAATATGATTACTATGTACATTTTTACGAGGTCTATATGCTAGGTTAGACAAATTATTGGTTTTGGTTTCGTTTTCATTATTTTTATTATATTTATCGGATTTCAGACTTTCTGAGTTAAGGAATTCAATTTCCTTATTGAATCCAGCATTCGATAAAACAGAGTTATAGAAGTGAGAATGTGAGTTAAATATGTCACTGTTATCCGATAACTGTGTAATTCTTTTTGAAATTCCTGTTACTATTGATTTTATTGTATTCGAGGGCTGGTGATTAGAGGACCTGCTCACATAATTGATAACTTCGTCTGCTTTCCTATGGGGGTAATATAATCCAGAATTTATATTTAGTGTCATTCTGCCGAAAATTTTGGCAATGCCATCATTGTAAATATTTACTTTCAGTGTAAATATTGATGATATGAATATGTATAAATATCTAACTTGTCCTGCATGCTTGAAGTCTGTGCGATCATTTGATGAGAACGGTTTGCTTTGTAATGATGAAATGCTTTCATTGATCAATTAAAGGAGTCGCGCCAGACGGCTGCAACGAATTGAAACTTATACATCTTTGTTACTCGTTTATATTTCACTCACCTACCCTGGATCTGCATTTTGGAAGTATTTATAAATTATTTTTATATAAAGTACATGTCTGATCAAACAAAAACGGATTTATTCACTAAGATGGATCGTGCCATCTCCATATACTGCATGAATATCGAGGTGAAAAATTGTGTGTAGTGTTTGATAACCACATACTATTGTGTGAGTGTGCAAATAAGTTAGTCCTATCAAGGTGCATCAATTTAAGTACATAATTCAACTAAATCCAACGTACATATGTTATATATATATATATATATATATATAAATATACAGGGATTAGCAATTGAGTTGCTTCTCCAACATACTGAAAATTTAGAAATAGCAGTCAAAGAACTACTGATTCCAAACTACAAATTTTCTCTAAAGTGGATGGCGATATTTATGGCACACATAGAACAAAAAACCGGAGGGAAAAGCGTAAACAAGCCAAGCCTTTAGTTAATTGGATACGAATCGTTTCATGGTTAAGTGAATGGAAATTTCACTATTCCAATCTTCAGCCTCAATATTCTGATAAATTTGAAAGTGTCTCTAAAAAAATTCACGGTAATCTTTGGCCATGC
>NC_068989.1:45435482-45436349 GCF_001194135.2 Octopus bimaculoides | reverse complement strand
ATATATAAATATTAAGTTACGATATTCGATATGAAAATTTAAATTAAGTCAATTTAATTGCTCAAATTGTGTATGGAAACAGCTGTAAGTGTAAATAATCTGATGTTATACTGAATGAAATTTGTTCAAATAAATTGATGTCTATATATTAATTTCTCTATTTTTTCTCATACAAGAATATATATATATATATATATATGTGTGTGTGTGTGTGTGTGTGTGTGTGTGTGTGTGTGTGTGTGTGTATATAAAACTATTACGGAAACAAAATGAGATGAAAGAAATATAAAACAACATGATGATGTGTCGGATATTCTTGCATCTGCACCAAGTCGCTAAAACATCGCAATTGTTTATAGAATATATAGAGAAACGAAGTAGATAATCACAAAGAGCTAGTTGTTAGATTTATACTAAAGAGTCTTTATTTTGTATGTATCATCAACAACAAAAGAACTACAGAAGAAATTGTACAAGTAAAATATAATATACAGAATTTGTTTATATAGCGGCAAAACAATCAAATGTGGTATTTAACAGTGTGGAGACTTAGTTAATAAAAAGAGAATATCATTCAATGTACGTCACCTGGAGATATTGTGGAATGGATGAATAAGTTCCATAGTTAGCACGACAGTACTCTACCATAGGAAATGTAGACGATGGAATTTCCAGCTATTAACACCCTCCTCCAAATACGCATATGCATACATACATACATACACATTGTATATACATGTGTATGTATGTATGTACGCACACATGCATGAATGTATAGTCACGTAAAGAGTATTATATGTTTGTGTCCTACCAAATCTATCGATTTACATGTATATTTGTATATATATATACATACATACATACATA
>NC_068989.1:45428048-45434710 GCF_001194135.2 Octopus bimaculoides | reverse complement strand
TATATACATATATATACAGAAAGAGAATGAGAAGAGACAGTAAACAAAGGATGGAGTTACTGTTATTTCAGTTATTCCATAATGTGTAGGTGGCAAATAAAATAACACGCATGACAATAAGGATGAGGACAATTATATTGTCATGTCGATTATATAATAACTGTTACATAATGATTACCCACAGCCATTTAGTCATAACCGAATGAACAAATAAAACACAGTCCAAATGGTAGGATTTCTGATATATAAGAGATACATGATAAGATAATCTAGTGGGTGGTTATTACATGATTCCAAAAGGGGAGCCTAATATTAGAATTTTGAACGAGAAACGAATGAATAGACGCATTTATTGTATTCTTGATAATGTAATTTCAGAAGTTGCATTTATCAATTGATTCATATGTCTTGATATTTGTCTGTTCGTTACTTCCAGATATCAAGTTTACTATATTTAGAGAGGAGTATTTCTCGTCTGTAGACTTGCGCATGTTATTTGAGCTCTAATCCACCACGATATTGAAATAATTGTAAATCATGGAATAAATATTATACCAGCAACTTCATTCTTTGCTTTTTATTTAGGATCCACAATGGAAGATAACCTTAGGGAAGTTTTTTTAAATTTTTTTAAACTAATGTTTCTAGTGAGGAAATTCTCCTTCATAAAGATTTTCTTTGTAACCGTTGTTCGCAGGAGTACTACCAGAGGTAAACAGTTGGATTGTTTGATCCTTGTAACATACTATCTATATCTATCTGTCTAACTACCTATCTACATATAGAGAGAGGTCGGTAGATAGATAGATAGATAGATAGATAGATAGATAGATAGATAGATAGATAGATAGATAGATAGATCTTTTATCTTTTACTTGTCTCAGTCATTAGACTACGGCCATGTTGGGACCCGCCTTGAGGAATATTTTAAGTCGAATAAACCGACACCTCAATATTTATCGGCCAAATTATGGGAACGTAAACACACCAGTTGACCCGAAAATTTGATGTAGACAAAGAGTTGAAGTGAAAACGGTAAATTATTTCAAGCCCAAGCACCAATTATACTACCCTAACCCTATAGACTTATTTATGCCACATGCATAATTATAACCCAAAGTTAACTGAGAAATCATTGTTAAATCGTGGGTAACATATACTTGGTTAATTCATGCTAAGTGGAATATAACTGCGTAACACTTGACAAACAAAACGTCTGAAACTCAAAACCCACATTCTTCTGTTATAAACTCTGCGTGTGTTACATTTATATGTTTGGTATGTGTGTGAGTGTGTGTGGGGGTTATACTGTTCTGCTAAGTTATTCATTTATATTTATTGTATTTATTTAGGTGGCAATCTGGTAGAATACTTACCAACATTTCGGCAGTCTTTAAATTTTATTCCTGAGGTCGATTTTGCTTTTCATCCTTTCGGGTCGAGTAAATAAATCAAAAGCTGGGGATCAATATAAACGACTAGCTCTACCCCCAAAAGTTTCAAGCCTCGTGCCTATTCTAAAAAGATTTGTTATTGTTTTTCATAACTTTTTATCGCGTGATAACTTCGAGTCCAACTTTATTTATCAGCGACAATACACAACCAGGCATACTATCTTCATATCCTATAACATATTTCGTTGTGGTTTTACACGTATGTTAGAAATGAGAATAACCTGAGGTTGTACAGGGTGGAGCAGAGAGCACGGACATTTTTGAAATGGCTATTACATGAGCTGAAGGGTTGCAAGCGTAAGTACAGCGGTGCCAAGGATCAAATCCTGGTAGACAAAACTTAACTTAGAGATTACAAGAGGAAGAAAAGTAACTTAGCCATGTCATGGATCGACTATCGTAAGGCGTACGATATGATCCCACATTCTTGGATTATGGAATGTATGAACCTATTTGGTATTGCATTGAATGTTGAGCGATTGCTTGGAAAATATATGGCGAATTGGAGGATGGATCTGAGAGCATACGGAAGAAATTTTGGGACAGTAGAAATTAGGAGGGGCATCTTCCAGGGGGACTGCCTGTCTCCACTGATCTTTGTACTTGATACCACTTACACTGATTCTGAGGAAAGCAAAAACTGGGTATGTATTCAAAAGCCTCCAACAAAACATCAACCATTTGTTATTCATGGATGACCTCAAACTCTATGGTAAAGATGAAGCCCAAGAGAGTTCCCTCGTTGATACGGTGTATAATAAGGATGAGTCTCAGTCTGATGCCATATACAATATAAATGGTAAAGTGTATTATATGCGTGTGTGTGTGTGTGTGTGTGTGTGTGTGTGTGTGTGTGTGTGTATGTGTGCGCGCGTGTGTGTGTGCAATAGATATCTATATTTGAGCACCTGAAAGTTATAATATATTTTATACGAAACTCATTTACATTAACCATAAATATTTGCAGTAAACACATATTCAATAAATTGCGATGTACGTTTGTTTCTCTGTAACAACTTTATATATGGGATATGTCATGAAGATATTTATGCTATTTAAATGTGTCTAATATGTATGCTGCCTGGCCTATTGATAGAATGTACTACTTTCTGTAGATAAACTTTGACGAGAAACAAGCCTGACAATATATAGTATAATTTCCCTGATACTCATCGCTACTAACGGGATATCAGTTACAGAAACTTCCAGATATTCTAGCACAAAACCTTCCTCATTAAGTCCTCTGAGTACATTTGTTGTCTCTACTCTTCTCCAAATCTTCCCAAACCTCTTGCACACAAACTTTACTTAGACGCAAACTAGATATCTCCACTCATATATACTAACCAAATGAA
This sequence comes from Octopus bimaculoides, assembly GCF_001194135.2. Classification (NCBI taxonomy): domain Eukaryota; kingdom Metazoa; phylum Mollusca; class Cephalopoda; order Octopoda; family Octopodidae; genus Octopus; species Octopus bimaculoides. The sequence goes on along the minus strand of NC_068989.1, from coordinate 45,431,901 downwards.
CAATGACCTTGCAAGGATTTTCCGACAGCGCCATACGAATCTTGTTTTCTTCAACAATTCTGGATTACCGTACTTGCACATATTACGAAAAACTTTACTGAGCCCCCAGTATCACTCTAACCATGAACAGCACACAAACCATAACCCTGTAGTGGCTACAAATGAGAAAAGCTAGTATCTGCGATGGAGTCAAAACTACATCACAATGATTGCCCTTTTTCTTTAGTGCCACGGAATACTTCAACTCCCAACAGCTACTAACTCTGTTTAAAGCTCAGTAAAGAGAAACCACTTCGATGCTGGCTGTCCTTATATAGAATTTCAACTCAAGCACTCCCGACTCATTCATCTTTCCTTCTTTTCGTAGCTGTATCCATCCTCATAGTTCCCATAGTAAAACGAAAATCTACAATATTTCTTCATTGGAACCTCGCTCTACAATTTATGCAATTGGTTTTACTGCACCTGTCGGCTATCACTATTAAAGAGGATCGCAAGTATGTGTATGCATCAATATATGCGTGTCTCCGCGTGTGTTTATATGAATATGTAGGTGTGTGTATGTATATATGTCTTATGAAAGTTTATGGATTTCTGTATGCATGTATGGGCGTGTGTGAATATGTATTTGAGAGGAGGAAATATACATATCCCACTAAATTTTAAAACACAATTTCAGTACGAACAAAAAAGATGAATCACTATAAAACGGGAGAGGTTAAACAAGGCCAGTGAAAAACAAAAATGTTAGTGAGTTATTTGCGATGTCTGGCAACTCCAAATGAATAAAGATTCGTGACAACATAAATACAGTGATAATAGGGGCGTATAGGTTATTGCCCACTGACTCATTGGTATAATGGCCAGAAGATATATATACATATATATATATATTCATTTATTTATTTATATATTTATACACACACATGCACACACAGGAGCGCGTACACACACACACACACACACAGATATATATGCACGTGTATACACACTCATATATTTGCTCGAGACTGCGTATTCACATACAAATATATATATATATATATATATATATATATATATGCGCGTATTGTATGTTTGCATACACATACAGACAGACAAACATACAGATACATAGATAGACAAACAGATAGATAGATAGATAGATAGATAGATAGATAGATAGATAGATAGATAGATAGAATAAATTAAGTTACTAATGAATTTGACTCGATATAAAATGATTTCTTGTAAAGTGACATTTGTTATAATGAGATTATGTAAAACAAATCATATAGACACTTTTCTTGCTCATGCGCTAAACATGTCTAAACTTCAACGTAACCAAAATTTATGTTTTAGCAGTTTATCAAACAATAATATAAAAGTCTGCCTTCCAAATATGACTCTCTCGTAATTTTTTACGGAGTGAGAGATCCGAGCTTTTGATTTCAAACTTCCCAGCCTTTCTTTATTGGTCACATCTCTTACTTGTTCAGCTCACTGGGTGCAGCTATTCTGGAACACTACGTTCATGAGTTTCATCGAACAAATCGCTACCTGTACTTATATTTTTAAGCTTGGTACTTATTGTATTTTTTCACCTTTGCCGAACTCCTAAGTTAAAGGGGATGTAAAGAGACCAAGATCGATTGTCAAACGGTGGGCGGGGACAAATGCAGACACAAGAATATAAACACAAAAGAGTCATATATACACTCATACATACATATATAGATACACGCGCGCGCGCGCCGTAAAAAATCCACCTGCAAGGCTTTGTTTCGATTGAGGATATAGTAGAAGGCACTTGCCGCCGAAGAAGCCGCACAGTAGAACTGAACCCAAGTCCCCATGGTTGGGAAGTAATTTCCTTTTCCGTTTTTATTCTATCTGTTTATGTATTTGCAAATGCTAGTTTAACCCCACGTAGAGACACTATGTGTGAAAATGTATAACAGAATAATCCGAATCCAAATCTGAGATAGGATACATACCATTCTACAAAAAATCAGCTCCAAGTTACCGTATTTGGTCGTTATGCTGTCTCATCATCGAACATTTTTCCAGTACCTTGCAGTTTATCAGTTGTTCTAACGATTTCTTTTCGTTCAAAAACTGCTACTATGTAGCATTTATTTTAAACTACCCTCCACTAATTATTATCGATCTCTCGCACTATATGTTCTTACGAAAGATGACGGGCGTATCAGTTGTGGTTTTTCAAAAATTGTATTAGCTATTTTGAATAATGTTACATAGCAATAATATGTATTAATATTTTTGTTTTATCTCGGTGGAGGGCATTATTCCAATAACAAACACACGCACTTTTTCAATTTCACTTCTTTATTATTTGTCAGTTCATTCACTAGTTAATCACCTAGCTATAGGTTTGCTGGATTAATTCTTCGGTTAATCAATAAATAACATCTGAAGGTAAACTGGAGTAGTGATGGCACTTCATTGAAGAAGTAGCAAGTAATGACAGAAGGACTTTGGCAAAGACAACTGATTGATTGGCTAAACAAATAATTAATCGAACAATAGGTGGCTAAAGAGCAAACCAATTGACAAATAATAAATAAATAAAATTTAACCAGTGCGTGAGCTTATCATTAGTTCAATGACCCTCCCGAGTTCACATCAAGATTCTTGCAAACCAAATACAAAAACAAAATGTAATAACTTATTTTATGGGAATTTCTGTTAAATTTTATTTTAGATTCTATTTATTACCTCCGCCCTAGCGAAGGCGGAGATATTGTTTTCAGTCGTGCTTGTTTCTTTGTTTCTTTGTCCGTGAACATGTCTCAAGAACCGCTGGATGGATTCGGATGAAACTTTCAGGGATGTTTGGCGTCGTAACTAGCACGAACTGATTAGATTTTACGATCGATCCGATACCTGACAGGGATTCTCGATTATCTTTCCTGCTCTTTTACTTAATTTTTGAGAGTGGTCGGGTTCATTTTTGATATTCTCGTTTGTGAGAGCAATCGAGTTTATTTCATATATTATCATATTAAAAATCATCTCTGGCTAATCGTTCGTGTTGCCTTGGCGGAGGTTTGTTTTCTCTGAGTGCTCTTGTTATTATTATTATCGACTGTGTCAGAGTAGAAACTTAAATTTCAAAGTGAAGAGATGGTCACGGGTGGAAGGCATATGTATTAATTACCGTGAACAAAGATTATGATTTTATTAACTAAAGTCACAGATAGTTATAGTTGGGATATTTAAAAATCTAACTTCGTTATCACAAATCACAGGATAGTCGCATTAGAACGCTTTGCTTTTAGAAATGCTTGATGACTTCATCAATTCTGATTCCGTCCTAGCGTGACCGTTGAGATTTACTTATGTTTAGCGTATGCACAAAGAACAGAGTGAAATGTACTGTTTTAGATTTTTGCGAAATTTCTTTTTAACACTGTAAAGTACATTATACTAAGAAAATACAGCAACCGTGTATATTGTGTCTTCATCTGTTACATTTGCACATTAATAACTCGTTTCTCTTTTTAACGGTGTACGGAAGTCTTTGATATACCATATTTCGCTGTAGTTAGGTAACTGTTGCTTTGTTTCAATAGAAACACATTTTGCTATGTTGAAAGTTTTTTTAAACTGCTATTCAATAAAGCAGAATTTCACCTATGCATCTGTGTCTGTGTACATATGTCAACTCACATTATTATATATAGATACACACACACATATAACAAGATGAAGAGTCTTCCGTTCACTCTACCTCCCTCTCATTCTCTCACTCTCTCTCTATTTATTTAACACGAATGTACATATGTGTTTCTGTGTGCATATACATACATACATATATATATATATATATATATATATATATATATATATA
>NC_068989.1:45424472-45426484 GCF_001194135.2 Octopus bimaculoides | reverse complement strand
TGCTTTGCATTTATGATAAAATAAATATATACAAAGTATAAGAATAATTAAAAACAATATACAGTACAGTACTGTTTCTACTTCGCGGATTTTCATCTATCGTTGGGGTTTTGGAACGTAACACTTCCAGATAGTCGGAGCATTACTGTATATGGGATGCTTTATACATTTGTCTGTGCGTGTGCGTGCGCGCGTGTGTATGTGTGCTTAGATTAAAGTGCTTATGGATAGACACAGAAACAAACAGATAGATAGATAGATAGATAGATAGATAGATAGATAGATAGATAGATAGATAGATAGGAAGAGAGAAAGCGAGATAACAGTTGTGATAGTTTAATGACAGGAAGAAAAATGAATTGAAAAATATGATCATATATAGAAAGTGTCTTATGCCGGTTGAACTAATGCATGTGTAATTGTGTAGCAAATGAATGGAACACAAAAAACTCGCACACGTACGCGCGCACACACACACACATACACACACGCATTTGTATGTATATGTGTGTGTGCGTGTGTGTGCGTTTCTGTATGTGTTTTGTAGAGCCCGTTAGTCAATGTTTCCATTAGTGATTGTGAAATCTTTGTAATTCACATCCTCTCTCAATGAAAGGAATCATTATTTCTATTTCACTTTAGCAAATATCTTAATTATTTGCTACACAAGGAAATTGAAGAATCCTATAAAATTTAAATAGTGCAAGCCTACGTTTTTGAATCGTAACCTTTATTGTGTATTTGCCATTAATAATCATTATCTTGTGCTACGTTTACATTTAAATATTTACACATGAAATGTTGAATGCTGCCCTAGATATGTGTTTCAAATTCTGAAATATTGATTGAAGAATGCGTTTCATTCTCACATTCAGCTGTTTACTTCTCTTATTTTCTACATCTTTAAACAGAATGTAAAGTGGTGTATATCCCTCTCAATAAGGACTCCATGTATGGTGGAATGGTTAAGGTATTTCAGTGTGGAAACCAGCCCCAAATGATTGCAGCGGTTGTAATTTCCAATAAAAACCCACCGAGGGCAAGTGATGGTGTTAAGCTGAATGACAAATCAAACCCACCGCCAACTAACGGAGTCGCAGGATTTTCATAGTAGTTTTGGTAGTTTCACAATAGCCATTGGAAACTAATACGTGCACGAATTCACATCTACATGTTTGTTCAATTTGTTAAATGTTGTAAGAAACGCTCCCTCAGACCTCACATTACAATTTTAACTATAGCCATGATGCATTCGATAATGAAGTCCTAGACACTCAGTATAAAATAAAAAGAAATGCGTGATGGAGGTTCATCGTGTGTTTTCTCTACTAGACATGCCCTAGAGATAAAACAATAACAAACAGACAGCTGCAATAATTGGTCCATCGCTCGATCTGAGGAAAATAACAGTCAAATATCACTCAAATCACATGCTAGTCTCATAACAAGGGCTCAACTTTGACTTGACATCTATATCAGTAAGAAAACCAGAAGGCTACCAAAGAACTAATATCCGCTTCGTAATATTTTCATTCATATAAATCACGTTGAAATAAGTACTTCTATACACCACACGGCAGCATTTGTACTCGGGGTATAGAGAGCAAGTACAAATATAGCAATATATTCTGACTGATGCTCAGGGGTTCTCAACGATTTTTTTTTTTTATCTATGGATCCCTTTGATTATTATTTTGTTCTGGTGGACCCCCATAGCCATTTGATGTCGAAAAACTAGCTTTATAAGAAACTGCTTTCAATTTTTATTTTCACACATTAACTTGTATACGTTGAACTATGTAAAATGTAAGTAAAAGAAACCTAGCTGTTTCTTGCGATACATTTGTTCTTTTGCAATATATATATATATTTTTTTTGTCTGTGTGAGTTGCGAGTCTTACTGTCCGGGAGATATATTATGGTAGTGAAATAGTAGTTTTAACTGCTATTTCTAATTTTCGGTGTGTGGTGAAACAATTTTTGCTGAACCCTAATTTTTAATTTGATATATA
>NC_068989.1:45422893-45424298 GCF_001194135.2 Octopus bimaculoides | reverse complement strand
ATATATATATATATATATATATATATATATAACGATATATACGCGTGCACGTATGAGTACGTGTGTGTTTTAGTATTTGTGTGTGAAGGAAGGTAACGCATACGCAAAACCTTCACACAACTGAAACTTACATCTGTGGCTGTCTTTCACACCTCTTATGATCTTTCATCATGATATCATATGATATTATTCAAATTCATCACAGATAATAACGTCCACCGACAAAATCAGAAAAATAAACAGTTCACCTTTTTTTTTTATCGTTATTGTCTTTTGTTTTTAATCTTTTATTTGTTTCATTCATTTGACTGCAGTCGCAGTGTTACGGTCGAAAAAATCGATTCCAACACTTATATTTTACGCCTAGTACTTATTCTATCGGTTTTCTTTTGTCAGACCGCTAGCTAACGGGGGCGTAAACAAACACCGGTTGTCAAGCGGTAGTGAGGAACAAACACAGGTGTAAAAACACGTACACAAACACAACACACAGATACATACACACAGTTCGATGGATAAATTGTCGCTATTTTATATTTTTTATTTGGCGCATGCGCATTATTTTGTATTTTGTCGACTACACAGTATAGTAGAGTCAGTTTGGCAGCGTCTGTGAGAAAAATAGCACCATGACGCAATTCTCTCTGGCAGAAATTTGGAAACGGCATACTATGCTGCTTGGCATTCACGCCAGAAGCTCTAATACTAACATTTCAGTGTTTTTCTGTGAATCTGAAGACAGTGCAATTTGAGGACATGTAACAAGAGTGATGAAAACGAAACTTCCAGTCGACATCGTGGTAATTGGAGTGATCACTAGTTATGTTTCCATTCATCTTCCTACACAGCCTCATACTCTACACGGAGGCCTACATCAAGTGCCTGGTAGTGCTGCCCTGGCTGAAGAGGGTGGCTGTTGGAAGACCCTATGTCTGGCAACAGGACTCTACGGCATACCACACAAGCTGGAGAACCCAGTCATGGCTGTCAGACAACGTCTGCGACCACATCACCCCCAATATCTAGCCACCTAACTCCACAGACACCAACCCCCTTGATTATTATGTGTGGGGCGCATTTGAGCGAGAGACCAACAAAACTCCTTGTAACACCAAAGATGAACTAAAAGCAAGGATTATGGCAGCATTCACCAACTTAAACAAGCAGACTGTCCAAAAGAGTTACAGGAGATTCCGGAGTTGTCTTGAAGCCGTGGTTGAAGCGAATGGCAATTTTATTAAATATATTTACTATTTAATATTTCAAGATATTTTTATGTAATTTTGGTAAATATATCTGTTAAAATGAGATGTCAATGTTATTTTGATTTTTGCGTAGTTTAGAGGAGTTTATTCACACTACTCTGTGTGTGTATGTATATATATATATATATATATATATATAT
>NC_068989.1:45413466-45422861 GCF_001194135.2 Octopus bimaculoides | reverse complement strand
TATATATGTATATATATATATATATATATATATATATAGGACGGGCTTCTTTCAGTTTCAGTCTACCGAATCCACTCACTAGGATTCTGTTCATCCGAAGATATGATAGAGTAGGAGATACTTGCCAACGTTTCCATGCCGTGAAACTGAATCTGAAACCATGTAGTTGGGAAACATGCCTTTTACTACACACCCACTAAGCCAAACCTATATAAGATACTTTTTACTTAGTCGGGTCCTTTTAACTCTTAGAAAAAAATTACTGCTACACTTTAACACAGAAAGTCTATTTAGCTGGCAGAAAAATTCCACTTGCGGTACGTTTACACTTATGTCTACATTTTCTTAAGTACAGCTGCTTCTTTCACCGTCACTACAACGATATCAGAAATGTGGTAGCTACACGTCTATACCTCATATCTGTCTTTATCCCTCCAGTCGATAGTATAGAGTTTCACCTATCCTATTTTTCTCATGTCACTCTATCTATCATCCCCAGAAATACAAATCACTGGAACGTCCTATGTACTAAGTTTCTTTCTTTTGTTTTTCTTTATTTTTTTTTAATATTATTTTGTTTCACCAGCAGACGTTGATCTTTAGATATATAAAATCAATATCAGCAGTATCGATCTCGCAGGTGTAGCAGAGTCGTAAATAAATCATAAACACGTTCCGTTCTCTTCGGACTAAGAAATATTTTCCGTTTTCATAACTAATGTTAGTTCTTGTATCTTCTAAGCTGATAAGCTGAAAACAGAATTCGCTTTTTGTCAAAATATGAAGAAGACATTATTAGTGAGTCGCATCAGACGCCTAAACAAACAAAGCAATGCATATATCACCAAAGCATATATCAACAAAAGTGCATGGAGGAACAATATTGACAAAAGCCTACTCATTATTATGGTATAGAATAATAAAATACAATAAGCTTCTATACATAATAAAACCATCTACTATCAACTAACATGAGAGATCATGCACCAGTTCACAATTAGGTTTCTTAATCCTAAGAATTAACCTTCATTGTTGAAACTTGTGGAACTCGGTAGAAGTCTTTGTGTGCATTACATAAAAGTAGTAACTTATATAGAATCTATGTACTATGTAACATCTAATTACTTCTGTGCTCTCATAAATAACAATACAAAGAATTTACCATAAAAAAAAAACTTGACGTAAGAGCTAACACGTTATTCTTATGCGTTCTCCTTCAGTCAAGAAGCAGACAAGCATTTCGTGTCAGGTCTGGTTACATGTATGCCATACAAGCAAAAATTTATTCACATTCTTGAGTTAATATAATATGCTTCAATACCCGTTACGAGACATAGGATTGCCGTTAAATTACACCTCGTTTATGCAAAGAAACTTCTGGGTTATTATTATCATTATCATTATTATTATTATTATTATCATTATTATTATTATCATCATTATTATTATTATTATTGTTGTTGTTGATATTATTATTATTATTATTATTATTATTATTATTATTATTATTATCATTATTATTATTATCATCATTATTATTATTATTATTGTTGTTGTTGATATTATTGCTATTATTATTATTATTATTATTATTATTATTATTATTATTATTATTATTATTATCATTATTATTATTAAGTGAGAAAGCAGTGAATGTCATCAGAGTGACACTGAGGTAAAATGTACGAAGCCCAGTATATCCATCATGACTACTCGTCTGATAAGGTTACACCATACACATGCATCACAACAATATGTGCGCGACATGGTGATCTCGTATCAAGACAAACAGCGCATGACTTTGCAGCTACAGCCGAGTTACAGTCTTGTTCAGGTCGAATAGCCCATCCCGCTGGAAAGTTCCTTGAATAATGGTTGTCGAATGATGATGAACAAAACACCCATATTTCCAAACGTAAGTTATCCAAACTCCAAAGAATTCTTCTCAACACATGGCTATGATGCTCCCCAACTACTTCTGCTCGTGATCAGAGATGCACATATCGTCAGTCACCAAGGGAAATGCTCAACTGGTTAAGGTCAAGTACTGAGCAGAATATTTGCCGTAGCCCATCTTTTATACCAAGACAAAACAATTTACATAACACTTCCAATCGTGAAGATCAGAAGAGATGCGAGTATATTATTATTATTATCATCATCATCATCATCATCATTATTATTATTATTATTATTATCATCATTTTTATTTTTATTATTATTATCATCATTTTTATTTTTATTATTATTATCATCATCATCATCATCATCATCATCATCATTATTATTATTATTATTATTATTATTATTATTATTATTATTATTATTATTATATTTTAAAAAGGATTGACGTAGCTCTTCACAAAGGTAAGCAGTCAAGACGAAGAGCGCGATTCGATTGTAAGATATTTTATTAGTTGAACGATATTTCAATAGTACGTCTGTCTTTGTCAAGTTCAAAATAAGAAGTGATAAAAATTCAAAATTACAGAAATTTAAACGTAAAGTATGAACGAGAGCAACCAGCGTCCACACGTTGATGGAATGACATCATCAGTTTTTAAGTTACAATTTTATAACAGGCGAGAAGAAAAAGACAGAAAAAATAAAGACGACAGAAAAAAGGAAAGAAAAAGAGAGAATATTCAATCAAACAGTTTTGTATAAATTTGATGATATTCTGTCATCTTATTTATTCCTCCAGAGCGTGATGTTAATAACCCACAAACTTATTTCTCCTCATACATTCTAAGAAGTGAAAGTGGGGCAGATTCAGAATATTTTCTGAGAATATGCACTTTCAAGTCTTCTTCAAAATTGCAGCCGCTTGAAATGAAATGTTCAGCAAGTTCTGTTGAACTACCGTTATTGTGCCTGACGTCGAATCTGTGCCCATTAAATCTTTTGTTTAATCGTTCTGTTGTACAACGAACATAAATTAAGTTGCGTTTCGTGCATTCTGCAGCGTACACCATATGGGAATCTTTACATGTTCCACCTTCTGTATAAATCATAACATTTCTGTTATGATTTCTGATGGAATTCACTTCACTCATGTTGTTGCACAGTGAACAGGGCTTACCTCTCTTGCAGCTGTTCTTTAAGGTACAGCATACAGACATTCCAATGTTCGTTTTCTTGGAGTCAGATATAGAGGTCAATAATTCTCTTATATTCTAATTCCGTCTAGAGGCTACAATGGGCGGCTGAGGAAATATCTGTTTCAAACGAGGATATTTTTTCGTCACATGCTGGTAACTTTCATGCAACACTTTCGAAATGCCAGCGAAATGTCGGTGCCAGCTAATCACTAAAGGAATTCTATCATCTATAGTATTGTTTTTGCTAAAATTATGCGTGTAAGTTTGACTATCTTTGCTAATCTTAGTTATTTCGTTTGGTATTTCCTTTAATCGTGATTCACTGTAACCTCGTTTGACATAATGACATACAAAAGCATTTGCATGTTTCCAGTAATCCCCTATGTCAGTACAAATCCGTTTTATCCTCAAAAATTGCGTTTTCGGATTTGATCGAATAAGATGGTGTGGATGACCGGAGCGGCGGTAGAGATAAATGTGGGATGACGTGGATTATTTTCTGTCTTTTTCTTTTCGCCTGTTATAGAATTGTAACTTAAAAACTGATGATGTCATTCTATCAACGTGTGAACGCTGGTTGCTCTCATTCATACTTTACGTTTAAATTTCTGTAATTTTGAATTTTTATTATTTCTTATTTTGAACTTGACAAAGACATACATACTGTTGAAATATCGTTCAACTAATAGCTATCTTACAATCGAATCGCGCTCTTCGTCTTGACTATTATTGTTATTATTATTATTATTATTATTATTATTATTAAGACGGTGAGAATGCAGAATTGCAAGCGCGCCAGATGAAATTCTTAGCGGTATTTCATCCGTTGCTACGTTTTGAGTTGAAATTCCGCCGGGGCTGACATTGCCTTTCATCCTTTCAGGTCCATTAAATAAATACCAGTTACGCACTGGATTCGATGTAATCGATTTTCTCCCCTCCCCAAGCTGCCCTTATGGCAAAAATCTGAAATCATTATTATTATTAATAAGGTGGCGAGCTGCCAGAATCCTTAGGGTGCTGGGCGAAATGGTTAATGGTCGACTTTGCCCTTCATCCGTGAGGGTCGATCAACTGAGTACTGGAGTTGATGTAATCGACTAATCCCCTGTCCAGACTTTTTTCGAACGCTCCAAGTAAGTTCCTTTCAAGATATTTATTCACACAAGGTTTGGTGTCTTTTTGCAATATCTATTTTATTCCAAGTTATGAATAGAAGCACCAGGAACCTATTACTGGTATCTTATGGTTGTGTATCCTCCAAAGGGGGGATGTTCCGCCCATCATATAAATCTGATGGAATCAATACAACTCAACTAGATGGCGGAGCGCGTCTTGAAAGAGTTGAGGAAAAACGATAAAAACCCTCCTACCAATATGGTATTACATGAAGACTCCCCCCCCCCTTCCCTTTGTCACAGGCAACAATCCAGGGGAAGGGGAGGAGGAGAAGAAAAAGATCACTGGAGTTCTGTATTTTCTGCGAGACTTTCGTATCGTCTGCATAGCTTGCAAGGGTGGCTATCCGGGCACTTGAGGGCATACCTGAGAGGGCGACTATAAAAACAATGGTCCCAAGACAGTGCCCTGTGGAACACCGCTCATTATTTGTGTTTTCATAGAGGTGGCTCCATTAACCACTACTGACTTCTATCTTTCAGAAAGTCATGTAACCACTCTCCAAGTTTTCCAGCTATATGCAGTATAGATTTACTACAAGTTATAAGTCTGTAGATGCCGGGTTTCGCACTCTACTGCTTGTACTCATTCGCAATAACTCGATAATTCAAATCAATTAAAATACTACGGGAGATTTTTTTATTAACTGTGCAGCAAATAATGTATATAGATGGGCGTTGCTAGTGACCACTAAGGAAGTGGACGAAACAGATGTACTCGAAATAAAACAGTTGTTGTTCCTGTGCATTTATCTATAATTTGCTCATTGCAGCATGCATGCACAACACCGCCAGTACATAAAACAATTCGCCACGAAACAGACGAAACAGGATAGAGGAACTTATCTTATAAAGCTACTGTTTGTAACTCGAATGGGTTACCAGATCATTGGTAGAATTAAGTAAGCCTGTGACATATTGTAAGCTACAAAAATAGAAGAAATTCAATCACGGTGGTGTACAAAATTAATTTTAATGAAGGAAGGTGTATAGCGGTTTAATTATTTCCCTGTGCATCCGTGATATTTTATTCTAGCAAACCCTTTGATGGACGTAAAGAAAAGTTGAAGTCAGTGAAATTTGATATTTGAACGAAGAGAGCTGAATGCAAATGCATATCTCTCTCATCATACATCTACAATGTAAGATGATGTCTTCTAAAATAATTATATCGTGGGTTGGAAGAATATGATAGAGGGACGAATTTGTATGACAAAAGAAAAATGCTGTAAACAAAGGTCAACATATTTAATATAGTGAGTCAGAACTATTTTCCAGTTACTTAAAGTTGCACTAGCAGTCATTAAATTTTTACTTGTAATGGTTAGTTGAAGTAAGACTTAGGCGAAAACACCCAAATAGAAGCAATGCTCTGTATGGTCGCTTCCGTTGTTAGAAATATCTGTTAAACTTCCTCAAATCTCACTCTAACATCTAAAACCTGAATGAACATGCCTCGCCTGAGATACACGCATCTTTATCGTCGAATTGTTTGTAATCATAGATATGTTCAGTCAGAGCGAAACAAATTAAACAATCGCAATGACTCGATAATTCAAACAAATTACAATATGAATGGGAGTAATTGGAAGCGAGCTTATAGTTGGCAAGTACTGTAATAACTACTGACGTGTTTCGGTATTATTAAACTTCTTCAGTACAGGATAACATTACTAGAACTTACAAGAACTTAGATGCTGGGTTTCGCACTCCACTGCTTTCACCCATTCAATTTATAATCAATTTCGATTTCAGAATTGTCTCTCCAGCATTTCTTGACCAGAATTATCCCCCATCAATACTTGTGTAATTTTAATTAATTGGATATATTTTAGGTCACTATATAATGTACGTTAACGGGAACTTAACTATGTGTTTTGTTTTGCCTTTTTGTTTTGTTTTGTTTTGTTTTGTTTTGTTTTGTTTTGTTTTGTTTTTTTCATTGAGAAGCCACCTTTGTATTTCCTTGCAATTTACTATGAGAAATCATGCCACTCTCAAAGTTTATTCAGTGAAACTATCTTATATGCTTCGCTTACATAAGACCTGGAAGTTATTGGTAATACCATGCTTAGGTGACGAGATCTAAAAAGCGCAGACCATGCTTGAGCTGTTAATGTATTTGCTACAGATAAGATTAACACCTTCCACCTGTTAGCGTTTAATCAATTTGGATTTAAATGTCCATTCTTTTGTTTTCCTTGACCAGCTAATTAATTTTTCTTACCATTCTGCATGCAATTTTAATTAAATGGACATTTTTCCGTTTTTTTTTTTTCTTTACATTAACTACAATGGCTTCTATATAACCTATCATTCATAAAATTAGCAGACGATCACATGTTTCTGTGGAGAGTACTGTCGATGATAAAGACGGCAGTACTGAACTGGTATTTATCGAACTTATAAATAGATAAGAATAACTTAAACGTGACAAAATACCGTTATAATTTTTGTCCGCTGGTTTTTCCTATTCTACCTTATTCCCCTTCATATATATCAAAATATAATCCATACCACAAGAACGAGTGGAAGGTTGCTATTTTGAATCTCTAAAAGCGTCTTGTTATTAGGGTGTGTAAGTATTATGTAGAAACTTAAGAAGGAAGCACATATCTTGTTGTCATATATCAGAAAAAACAAAAAATCCAGTCTTGTGTCACAAAAACAACAGTTCGTTCTATATCGAAGTTTTTGGGAAAGATATAAAGACATCAAATACATAGTATGAATATTAATAACCAACCATATTCGGTCGAAAAATAAGATATCTTACATATGGGATATCTCATCCACATACAATTTTAAGCAGAAAGTAATTTGAATTTTTGTAATATGTGCTTAGTTAGTCATAGATAGAGTCTTCAGGGGTCGAGTATAATCGGTTGATAGTGGAGCAATACGTTTATATATATCAATGCCATAGGACATTCTTAGAGTAGGCAACAGCAAAAATTTCAATTGCTCACCATTCAGTTACTTGTATATATGCATAGAGGTCAATAATGACATCATATTTGGTTAATACGCTACCGAATATGTGAGTCAGATTTGAGATCATGGAATGAATTGTGAAGATATGAACACGACATTCCCTTTCTGGAATCTGATTTCAACTCCTTGAAACCATATATACTGCAGTGGTCTCGAATATTATGGCTTTTTAACCCCTACCGGCCTTTTTTTTAAATCTCATATAATATGGGCTTCAACTGTTCGTGCAATCACACTAGAGAACGGGCTCCCGGTGACTAATTTCAATTTCAAGTTACAGTTCTTTTATTCACTGAATCAAATTAACTTTTAGTAGTAATCACATTTTGCAGTCCGATTAATCTGCGTCACCCGGCGTATCAGTTGGTGCCTAAAGCGGAAAGCATGCTAGTGCAAGCATTCAGTCCAGGCTTCCACCTCCGGATTGCCGAGATCTTTTCACGCAGAGTGACTGTACGCCTGATTCACGATGTAACCAAAAATATAGAATTAATCATGTAGTAAATTTCCCTCGTCTTCTCAAACATCCACGGATTTCACTCCAGACTAGAACCTACACATAATCACATATTTTCATACAAACCATGTTTCTAACTTCTCTCCGACACAGTAACTGTTAAACTCCTATCGACAAACACTTTCCGCACTGCTGACTACAGTTTCTACGCAAATTTCGCCCTAAAAGGGGATGCCAGATTACGAAGGGGCGCTTAAAAGTTTCTGGCTTTGAGTAAAAGAAAATACGGGAGGATCAGTTAATGATGATTTTACGCCACATATTCCCCTCTCAGATTCACACTCTTAATGCAGCGGTCCTAAAGGTTTTTTTTTAAACCCTGTAAAAGAACTCAAAAACTTGGTCCCCCAGTCAGGCCTTTTGCGATACCCTGAAAGTCAGGAACTTTTCAGCATCCCTTTCATATATGCAATCTCCAGTCACCTTGCGAACAAGAATTTTCGCTTGATCTGGTTGAAACCCGTGCTAAAACACTAGCAATACCCAACACCAACTTGCAGTAGCCTCTCTGTTCTGTCCTTCAACAAAGCATCAAATCTAGCTTGCAACAGCTATGTGCAGTGTCCCTCCTTCCAAAACCATTGAAAAAAAAAAGTATGACTGTCAGAAAGCAATATACTATTTTCTCCATGAACTGTAGACCTCATGACTTTTTCGGAAATCAATATTCTATTTACGTGTAAAATTAACTGTACAGAGCACATATATATTTACATCATATCAAGAGATTTATAATCTATAGCACTTATAAAATTATACGTAGTATAGTTCTATATATAGGCTATTGTATTTATAGACATCGGCAGACGTACGGTCCTTAAGATTGTTTTCTAAAAACATGTTCTGATATCTGTATGAATATTTATACATACATAATAGTTTATTATAATACCGAAACATACACGTATAAATATAAACCCGAATACGACACTTTTGTGTATTTGTGAATGTATGTATGTATATGTGTGTGTCAGTGTGTTTCACATACATACATACATACATACATACATACATACGCATCACACACAAACGGACACACAGATAGCAAGCTAGATAGATAGATAGATAGATAGATAGATAGATAGATAGATAGATAGACGTTATGCCTACCGCACAAGCATGGGGAAAAAGGGCCCAAATCCGGTAGCAATGAACAATTCCATATTAAATTGTAGATAACAACAACAACAACAACAACAACAACAACTACAACTACAACAACTACAGCAACAACAACAATAATAATAATAATAATAATAATAATAATAATAATAATAATAATAATAATAACAATAATAATAATGATGATGATAATTGCCGCTAGATTTGAGAAGCTACGGCTGCAAGTATTTAAGCGTAGCGATTGCATGGGATGAGAGCGTTTTACACTATACAACAAAGAAAGGAAGGAAGGAAGGAATGATACTCTCGGAAGCTGCAATACCCTTGTCATCTCCGGCAGTCGAAAGCTCCTAAAATCACTGCAGGCGTCTCTCTCTCTCTTTCTTTCTTTCTCTCACCTTCTCAGTCTCTCACTCACAGTGTACACATACATACATATACATATATACACACACGCACATACATACATACCTTTGGATATAT
>NC_068989.1:45408521-45413236 GCF_001194135.2 Octopus bimaculoides | reverse complement strand
TGTGTGTGTGTGTGTGTGTGTGTGTGTGTGTGTGTGTGTGTGTGTGTGTGTGTGTATGCATGTATGTCCGTATGCATTTACATCTTGCTTCACACACGCACCACTCCTCTGCACTCTACGGAGTGTCTAATTTCACTTGAAATAGCTGTTATACAACCACACTGCAAACAAAAATGCAGGATTGTCACGGCTGGAATGCCTCTGGTGATAGGTGTCATACTGCTTCAGGACAAGCCTATTCTCTTAAATATCAACTGCTGATATCACAGCCGCACCTTCACACTTGCATACAAAGTATCACGCGCTCTACATGGTCATAGTACTGGCTAAAAATAGCAGTCAAACTTACCGTACATTACACACTACTCTCTTATCATAATGGACACATTAGGTAATATAACGTGATATAACGATCAAAGGCAGATTAGTCATCGCATGAATGTTCGAACAAAAATAACAACAGCAACAATAACAATAAAAGGAATACCAACAACAACATCAGAACCTACGTTTCTGTATGCATACCTATATAGGTAGAAATATATTTAAAACTGATGAGGCTATATCCTGGATAAATGAATCGGTATCCAATGACTAAGTGTTAGTCACAGAATAACTATGATATCATAGGGAAAAAATTATAAATCAGCCAGTCAAATTTCGCGTGGAAAAAGAGATAAAAATATCGTGCCGATTTCATATCAGCCGGATATTGGAAGGAATATTATTCAATGACGTCACTAGCTTGAACAGCCAATCAAAAGTTCCCCCAAATTGTTTACACATATTAGAGTGCAAGTGTAAATTAATAAAGAAAAATAATAGATTTCGGAGAAAATTCGGTGTAAGCTATTGTTCACGGTGACGAATCATAGGTTTCTAAGATTTTGGTGTTTGGTAAATCAAAATTACATCCGGTTACATTTACATTAAAATTATTCACCTTTGCAGTCATTTTCTCTCACGTGATTTAAAAACTATTTTACGTTACGTTCTCATTTAGCAGAGAAAGTAAAACAGAAACCAGAAACCCATAACTTTTGCAGACGTTTTTTTTTTATGTTTGTTATTTTATAATAGGAACAGCGTTTTTCGGGACTGTGTTCCAGAGAGTATAGTTATGGGGAGAAAGGATTAATCAAAATGGGTTTCGAAAGGGATATACAATACAGGTGATGAATAGAGAAAAATGCATATGAGGGGGTGCTGAAAAATTCCTGGCCTTGAGTAATGAAAAATACAGGAAGATCAGTTGATTATGAATTTATTCAACATATTCCCCACTCAGATTCACACATTTATTGCAGTGGCCCTTCAGTTTTTCTAAGCCCTGTAAAAGGACTCGGAATTTTGGGTCTCCAGCCAGGCCTTTCGCGATATCCTTAAGGCCAGGAACTTTTCAGCACCTCCTTCTATATGGAGTAAGTCTGATTTGATGTCAAGCACTGTATACTCGTTCAGATGCATGGGATATAGAGTAGTTTCAATATAAAGGACACCGATGGCGGTGAGCTGACTGAATCATTACCGTGCCGGGCAAAATGCTTAACAGCATTTCGTCCGCCTTTACGTTCTGGGTTCAAATTCCGCCCAGATCGACGTTACCTTTTGTCCTATCGGAGGTTGATAAAATAAGTTCCAGTTGAACACTGGCGGTCGATGTAATCAAATTACACCCTCCCCCGAAATTGCTGGCCTTGTGTCAAAATTTGAAAGCAATATAAAAGACACCGAGACAGTTACAACATGCCACCGTTTGAGCAGTTGTAACGCGTTAGTGACCGGATGTTTTCCGATTGCTTGGATTCTCCTGGTAGTTAGACATCAAGATTATATGTTTTGTGCCGCACGTTCCTGTGTTCAATGCCTATCGCAACTCACAGTATCGACAGCAGCTGCTCTCAATGATTTTGATTTTGTGGGGCACTGGATATCGAGAAAAAGTTTAGTGCATTTCTTTTTCTTTTATTCCTTCACTTGTTTCAGTCATTTGACTGCGGTCATACAGGAGCATCGCTTTGAAACATTTTTGATCGAATGCATCGACTCCCAGAATTTTTTTTTATGCCTAATACTTATTCTATCGGTCTTTTTTGCCGAAGTTACGTGAGCCTAAAGACATCAATGAACCCCGGCTGTCAAGTGGTGATGAGGGACAAGCAAACACACACACACACACATATACTATGAGCTTTTTTTCATGCCACAGAGTGAGACTAAATCTGGAGCCATGTGGTCGGGAAAGAAGATTCTTACAACACAGCCACACCTGCGCCTAGGGGAAGTTTCTTAATATATTTAAATTTCTTTTCATTGAAACTGTTTCTTTATTGTTTCATATTTGTCGATGATATATCAAATTCATGAATAAAATGATTTTCTAAGTCACTCAAGTAATAATATTCATTTTCTAAAATTACCTGTGGAACACCGTCTGAGAACTGCTAGTCTCCTGCTTCATTCAAGTGGAAAGAATATATTATAAGAGGTCAGACGTGAGATGTTAGGTATAAGTTTTCCCATGTCCCTTTAACTAATCCTCTGTAGCGAGAGAGAAAAGGGGTGAAATAGAGACTGAAAATTTGCAACAGAATAATGCATTCTTAAAACAAGAAAGAAGCAGGTAATGGTGTCAAGCAAGGAATCGTTATGCATAACAATAAAATATATAATTTAAACATATCAGTAATAGATTAGATTTGCACCAATCGATTACATGGCATATTCACCCAATTAAAATTTATTCATTGGAGATAGCTGAAAAATTGTGGGCGCAGCTGTGAAGAGATTTTAATATCTTTAATTCCTGAAGTTTAATGAGAATTTACTGGACCAAATTCCACAACCAAGACCTGTACGCAAGGATTCAGTCGGTACATAGGGCTCGAAGAACCAAGAAAAGGTTCGTGAATGAAAACGCACACAGCACTCATGAACACGGAGAAGTTACCCCTTGAGATAGGAGTAAAAACTGTTTTGTACTGCCTCGGAATTTTTTCTTCGATGCTTTGACCATCACCCATGAGATGGAATGGATATATTCACTTCAAAAACAATGATGGTTAATGGTACACGTACGCACATACAAACACACATACACACACACACAGGTACACAGGCACACAGACGCACTGACACACACATACATACATACAAATATACATACATACATACATACATACATACATACATACATACACACATACATACATACATACATACACACGTACATGAATACATACTCACATACATGAATACATACTCGCACACACACACATCAAAATTGTTTAAATTACGTGGATATGGTTAAGAGAGGGCCTATAAGAGGGAACTCAACTAGAAATATCACAGAGCCTCTTTCATATCAGCCCCGTTTTAATTGTTGGGAAGAGCAGTGCCTTCAAAGAAATAAAACACCCTAGACCAATGAGATTCATGACATTTAAGGTCTTGAACTTTATTATAATTCCCCATTCCTGGAAAAGATGGGCAAGGAAGGAATTGCCGTAGGCCGACTTTCTGGGAAAGAAGGGTCGAGAATAATGATTAGTACAGTGCCTGGGCGCTGGAAACAACACGAGTGACGACAGATGAATAGACAACAACTGGGTCAATAATACCAGTAGAAATACCCTGAGCTTATGTTCCAAGCTGGCAGAATCGTTAGCTCGCCGGACTAAGTGATTAGCGGTGTTTTGTCCGTTTTAATCGGGGTCGATAAAATAAGTAGCAGATGAGTACTTGCGTCGATGAAATCGATTTACCCCGAAATTGCTGGCCTTATATCAAAATTTGAAACCATTATTGCATTTCATTATTATTATTATTATTATTGTTGTTGTTGTTAAAGGCGGCGAGCTGGCACAATCATTAGTACGCTGGACGAAATGCTTAGCGGTATTTTGTCTGCCGCAACGTTCTGAGTTCAAATATCGCTCAAGTCGACTTTGCCTTTCATTCTTTCGGGGTCGATGAAATAGGTACGGGGGTCAATGTAATCAACTTATCCCCTTCCCCAAAATTTCAGGCCTTGTGCCTTTAGTAGAATGGATTTTTATTATTATTATTATTATTGCTGTTGTTGTTGTTGTTAAAGACAGTGAACTGGCAGAATCTATGTTTTCTTCGACGGTGACAGTTGCAGGACTTCTAGACCATGGGTCATCTTCAAGACTCTTCCTTTCTCTGCTTAATTTAGGTGCTCACTTTTGCACTGAGAAGGTAGGAGCAACATTCCTTAATGTAGCAACCATATCAGCATCAATGCCCTTGGGGGCTAAACCCATTCACTGCAGGTATTAGCACCACGATGCCAAGATCTGTCCATTTTCAAGAGAAGAATTATACCAGTTACTTTTGAAGTCTTCTTTAAACAGTTAAATGTCAGTTTACCTGGAAAGAGACACTGCCACTATTAATATGAAAACTTGAAAGTAATGCCTACCAAATTTCACAGCTCTAGCATCATTCCTTCATAATCAGCCTATGAACCTTTCAAGCTACCCTAGTAGTTACTTTATATCTAAAATTAAAATAAAATGGACAGAAAAACATGCCTGATTGCAAGTGCTGTAACAATGCTCTATAATTATTTACTGGGGGCAAAGTAACTATATCCACAATCCTTGTGGTCTGGCACGTAAATATTTCTTTCTCTCTCTTTCTCTCTCTCTTTCTCTCTCTCTTTCTCACTCTCTCTCTCAGTTTCTTCTGGT
>NC_068989.1:45398521-45403521 GCF_001194135.2 Octopus bimaculoides | reverse complement strand
GGCAAGAGGAATAGAAGAGCTAAGATGTTTTCTTAGGAAGTCTCACAAATGGAAAACCACAGGACTGGACCGAATTCCTAACTTCTGGCAAAATTGTCAAACAGGAGTACACCAAAATTCTGCTGCATCTCTGACTGATGTCATCCAGAATCCAGAGCAAATACCTGCCTGGTTATTTGAAGGAACAACATACCTTGTACCAAAAAACCCCAAATAACTACCGACCAATAATATGTCTCAACACCCCCTACAAGATCCTCAAGTCCATATTAACTGACAGAATATACGCTTTCCTTGAATAGAGATTCATCCTTCCACAAACTCAAAAAGGCTGTAAAAGGAATGCTTATGGATGCAAAGATCGATTACTCATAAGTAAAATGATTGTAGAGAATTGCCGGAGCAAAAAGAAAAACCCGAGTATGGCATGGATAGACAACAGGAAAGCGTTTGATAGTGTCCCACAACTGGGTATTCAATGCCCTAAAATATATATGATCTCTCTTGTCACCTTCAAATTCTTACCAGGTAGCTTGGCTACCTTGTAAACCATGGCTCCTTCTAAACCATAGTAATGGGATGCGCCAAACTAACAACATCAATATCAAACGAAGTATCTTTCAAAGTGACTTCCTCTCCGCATTACTCTTTTGCACGGCACTGATACCACTCTCAAACGAACTAAATAACACCAGGTATGGGTTCAGAGTTTCCAATACGACAATAAACCATCTCTTTTATTTGGACAATCTGAAGCTGTTTGCTAGAAATGACGAAGAACTAGTAGGGCTGCTAACGAATGTTAAAGAATTCAGCACTGACATCGAGATAAACTTTGGCCTTGATAAGTGTGCTTATATACAGTATACACACGCATACACACACAAGCACGCGCACGTACATATTGTACAGAGCTGCAAAACATTTATGTTAGTGTGTTACACACGAAGCGCACAGTACATGCATTTCACTAAAGTCCAACAATTTTTGAAATACATTACAAGAATCACATATAAACTCCAACCAACATAAAAGCACGCAGAACTCTTTCACTGAAACGTCTATCTGCTCTTAGTTGATAAAGTGTCGCGAGCGCAGGATTGGAACAAGTGATAATATGAGTGCGTTAGGTCCGGACTATATGCTGGTTATGGCATCAGTTCGATTCCCTTAGATTCCTGGAGTTTATTTCAGGTCGTTCGAGCGGTATGAGGCGTTGCACTGTCTTGCTGCAAATGAGCTCACTGCTTGTTAACCAGTGACAGGTCATTTTGGCTCACCATGGTATACATCCGCTCATGCAGCTGTTTGGACTACAGGTTAGAATCGACCTTTTCTTGCTCATAGGGAATCGATGATTATATTACCTAATATGAGCTCTCGTCTGATCAGAAGGGATGGACTGATGAAAAGGAAATTTGGCTGTTATTTTTAGCAGATTAAACAAATATGCAGAGGCACAATCATTGAGATTCATGTGTGACAAAATATATCTTTCTACAGGCCACACACACACACAAACATACGTACTAAGAATGCGCAAATACACGCATAAACACACATTTAAACAGACAACATACACTTCATACACAGAAAAGGCCTATGGACATATCAAAATGAAAAACTCATATCACATATATGAAAAAGTTGTATCAAGATGAAAAACTCGTATCATATATATATCTTCGCAATTTCGGCTGATTATACTCGAGATTGTTCCAATCTGGCCAGACCCAAGGAAAAACTAAGCTAAGAGCATTAGATTCCTTGGAAGAAAGCAGCGAATGTATACGACAAGCATATAGTCCGGACCTAACGCACTCATATTATCACTTGTTCCAATCCTGCGCTCGCGACACTTTATCAACCAAGAGCAGATAGACGTTTCAGTGAAAGAGTTCTGCATCAAGTTACAACAAATGCAATCTAGCATTCAAAGTAAAGACCATCGTGTTGCACTGTCTAAAACTGTAATTCTGCCTGTTCTTTGACCTCACACTGACACCAGTTCTTACCCTTCGAGGTGCAGAACTCTTTCACTGAAACGTCTATCTGCTCTTGGTTGATAAAGTGTCGCGAGCGCAGGATTGGAACAAGTGATAATATGAGTGCGTTAGGTCCGGACTATATGCTGGTTATGGCATCAGTTCGATTCCCTTAGATTCCTGGAGTTTATTTCAGGTCGTTCGAGCGGTATGAGGCGTTGCACTGTCTTGCTGCAAATGAGCTCACTGCTTGTTAACCAGTAAGAAAAGGTCGGTTGTGTCAGTTTATTAACACATTTGATCACGCGTTTTCTTTATTACTATCTTATCTCTGACTCATGTTTACTTTGAAATAATAAGCATATTCACTCACACACACACACACACACACACACAGGTACACATGTGTATAATATATTTATACGTATTGTTGTATTTTATATAAACAATTAACCTGTCATTCCTTTGCTGTGTGTGACTCATATGATACACTCACTCTCTAAGCCGATATATTTATCTTTATCGGATTTTCTCTCCGTGTAAATGTATAGCTCAAGTCCGGCCCATATTAGAGATGTTTTTTTTACGCAATTAATCCTAAAAACACAGACAAACTTTCAGGACTAGCATGAAAGAAATCAAAAAGTGGTGCATTTGTCTGTTTGACGAAACCCAACTCAACCGCAAACTGCAACCACTAAACAACTGACACGATCTTCTTCCTCCTCTCATTTCTTTCCATTTTGATGTTTACTCACGAAGGATTTTACTGCTTTCCACAAGCTAACTGCCCACCTACGATATTTACTTCTAACCACACGAAGCATGCATCTCTTTCCACATTGTTTCCTTACCAGTTTTACTTCACACGAAGTTCATTTCAAGTTCGTTCAACTTTCGTTGCCGCAGTCTTATCACCATTTGAAATTCTGCCCCTTTCCACTGAAGACATTAGTCATTTCATTCTTCACCCTATATAAACTTCTAGACAAACGCGCTACTCCTATCGCCTCTCACAATGTTTCATCGTCCCCATATTTTGAACTAAATACTTCACCCATTTTCCCTCTTAACAGTTATGCATTCTCCACCCAAATTCCTTATAGGTGGAGATAGACCTAAAGAATTTCAACGTAATCCCCAGTCTCATTATATTTTGAAGAACACGCTAATTACTCCATATGCTTCTCCCTCTCTGAGTAAATAAATTTAAACAGAAAACCGTCAGAGTTTCTTTATATTATTAGTTGTCACGTTAGCTAAACACAGTTTAGTTGATCTTTATGAGTGACACGCTTAATGCAGAACAGGCCTACGATTTTATATTGCACAAAATGATTGGTGAAATTAAAATTACACCCAATATAACTCCACCACATAGTTCTTCATTGCTTTTAGCATGCTTCACTCTTATTGCAAGCATTCGGATCACAACAGAAGAATAATTTATTTTTCTGTTAACGCTGAACTCAAAATGTACAGGATTGGCATTAACCGCGCTAATTTCAATATGTGAGAGATTCTGGGAAAAAGAAAAAAAACCTACACACTATCTTTCTTCCTTTGATTAACTTTATAAACAAAAACTATGGCAAAACTATCGGTTACCACTGCTGGATACTTACGAAGTTTGGCTGCAGCCCATGACCTGGAACAAGTAAAAGATGAAAAGAATAACTTCAAAACGTTTGAAAGACAAATAATTCAACAGTATTGATTTGAAGCGATATAATATAGCAGTAAGTTATACTACATCGTTTGAAGTCATTTCACATGCCAACAGTTCATTTCACATCTTACTTAAATGAAACATAGATTTGGTACTTCACATGCGCAAATCTGGTGACATGCATAGGTGGTTCAACTGATGACACATCACTTTTTAAGACAAGGGAATCTAAAGGTCGTGTACCCGTAATTAGGTCGTTAGCTTGTTACGGACAGTTTATCACAAACTTCACTATTACTATTCACCTGAGATGATTTGGTTCAATGCTAGTGGTCACTTTCCGAATTAATAATTTTTTTTTTTTTTAGAAACTATTTACGACGGCTTTGCAGGTTCAGTTCTTTGTTGAAACTATAACACCGCTCTAAGGCTTTACCTTAACATTTGTAAAATGTGAAAAGTAATCATCCCATTAATCACTTCTCTTAAATCATTTTTGTTTAATTTTTTTTTTCTTCATGACAAGTAGTAACAGACATTAGAATTTAAACAGAGAATTGCCCATTAAAACGCAATACCTAATGACCCTTTTGGTTGTTAATGACCTCTGCAGAATTCATCCTCATAAAGTAATTTCATAAGGGAAAAACTAGAGTAGTTTTCTGTTGTCTCTCCTAGACATATACTTCTAAATAAATTTCAAATAGAAAGTAATTATGAATTATCTACGAACGAAACAATTCGAATAGTTTCGTGAAATAGCCGTAGACCATCTTCAAAAGCAATTATGGACGAATTATTAGCAATTTTGTTTCTGGTGGCTTTGCAGATCTTGATTTCTCAACATCATATAGACGTCTGGGCTTTTAATACACTTGATTAAATAACATAAATAGCTAGATTTACATAGACATTTATGATAGAAATTCGTTTGAACATACATCTCTATCGTTTTAGCTTTTACATTAACCCCATTTCTGATGCAATCGTTTCTTTTACATTATTTTTACATATGGTCTATCGGATGCAGAGATACAATTCTTTGACACATTCTAACGACAAAGAATGGATATGAAATATGAATTAAGCAACGAAACGAACACTCAATATATTTATTTAATAGTTTTGAAGCGATGGTATGAAATAAGTTCGCTTGGGTGTTGAATAAACGATGTCTTTCTTTTTCATTCTCTTTCTCTTTCTCGCTTTACTTTTCCATTCTAAGCGACAACAGTTACATTATTCGAAAATTTAGTAAAAGACATAAAATTATGTACCTATGTATGACTCCTGTAGGAATGAGTTTAAAACTCAGCTCCACCATTACATTTTTTTGTATTCTCTCC
>NC_068989.1:45395981-45398338 GCF_001194135.2 Octopus bimaculoides | reverse complement strand
TATATACCTACATATATAATTTACGTATATATTTGTGTATGAACGTCTGTATGTGTGTCGATGTGTATAATGTGTGTGTGTGTGTGTGTGTATATGTGCTCTTGACCGCAGTCAAAATGACAAACAAATAGAAGAATAAAAGAATGTATATATGTATGCATGCATTTATGTATGTATGTATGTATGTATGTATGTATGCATGCATGTATGTATGCATGCGTGTATATACATGCGTGGCTGTGTAGTAAGAAGCTTGCTTCCTTACCACATGGTTCCGAATTCAGTCCCATCCCACACTGCGTGACACCTTGGGATAATGTCTTCTACTATAGCCTTGGGCCGACCATAGCTTTGGGCCGACCTTAGCTTTGAGCCGACCATAGCCTTGTGAGAGGATTTGGCGATCTGGTCGACGGAAACTGAATGAAGCCCATTGTGTATCTCCTCCTCCCCTCCTCTTCCACTTCCTCCTCCTCCTACTACTACTACTACTACTATTCAAACATTCCATTCTACCTTTGCCAGTGACCAATCCCAATCACTCCTACTTCCTCCCTATCCCACTAACAAACTGAAGTACCATTGCTACTACTACTATCTCGGCCAGTGTACAAGATCAACCACTGCACCTTTCCCCCTTTCCAGTCCCCACTATCCTACTGCCATTAAAGTGAAACAATTCTAAATCTCAAACTATTTAAGATCCACTCCCCTCTACAACAATCACAAGTTCAAAAGGCAATAAAAAATATGCCGTCCCTCCCTACGCGAAAGGTTATGTACAAACCGTGACTGTAATTTCACTCATCTTCCAGGAACAAGACAAACATTCTGTTCTACCTCTGCCAGTTAGATGGAAAAAGTAAAGAGATACTAATCTACTATGCAGATATGCACGTTGACAAACTGACTCTCTCTCTCTCTCTCTCTCTCTCTCTCTCTCTCTCTCTCTCTCTCTCTGGTACACACACATACACACACACTTCTCTGTGTGTGTGTGTGTGTGTGTGT
The DNA here is from genome assembly GCF_001194135.2 of Octopus bimaculoides. NCBI lineage: Eukaryota > Metazoa > Mollusca > Cephalopoda > Octopoda > Octopodidae > Octopus > Octopus bimaculoides. The sequence goes on along the minus strand of NC_068989.1, from coordinate 45,397,327 downwards.
GTGTGTGTGTGTGTGTGTGTGTGTGTGTGTGTGTATTAGGTTGTCGAGAAAGTCCTTGCGGTTTTTAACCTTTAAATTCAGATGCACATGTGTCGGCTCAAACAAAACTTTATTAATCGAAATAAACACCATCAGAATCAACACACTTTTGTCAACGCGAAACAAGTTTATTTATGCCAGTAGCGTAAAATTCCTGTGTTCTGGTGGCGTGGAAGTCGTTGAAGGTGTGTTTGGCTTCGTCTTGGTTTTTGAAGCATTTCAGACGCAGGAAGTTGTCGAGATGCTTGAAAAAGTGGTAGTCGGTAGGCGAGAGGTCTGGTGAGTATGGCGGATGAGGCAGCGTTTCGTAGCCCAATTCGTTCAACTTCTGCAGGGTCAGTTATGCGATGTGTGGCCGAGCTTGTCGTGGAAAAGAATTGGTCCTTTTCTATTGACCAATGCTGGCTGTTGTTGTCGGAGTTTCTTATGTATTTCATCTATTTGCTGACAGTACTTCTCCGCCGAAATAGTTTCGCCTGGATCCAAAAAGCTGTGATGGATGAGACCGGCCGCAGATCACCAAACAGTCACCATGACCTTCTTTTGGTGCAGCTTTGACTTCGGGAAGTGCCATGGAGATTCGTCGGCGTCCAACCACTGAGAGTCAACTTCTCATCGCAAGTCACAATCCGTTCGAGAAACGGGTCGTTCTTGTTGCGTAAAAGAAGGGAAGACGACACTTCAAAACGGTGTTTTTTTTTTCTTGGTTGTCGTTCAATTCGTGATACGCCCATTTCTTAAGTATTTTTGTTTTTCCAATCTTTTTCAAGTGTTTGGGAATTGTCGTATACGTTACGTCTAATTCAGAAGCAAGCTCTCGAACAGCTGTGCGTGGATTGGCTTCGACTAAGGCTCTTAGTTGATTGTTGTCAACATTCGATGGCCGACCAATACGCTTATAATCTTCAAGACTCTCGTCACCGTTACGAAATTTTTTCAACCATCATTGTGCTGTACGATCATTAGTGGTTCCTGGGTCAAACACATCGTTGATATCGCGAGCTGTTTCAGCAGCTTTTCGGCGTAGCTTGAACTGGAATAAGAAAACTGTGCGAATTTGCTTTTTGTCCAAGTTGTATTCAACGTTCAGGAAAAAATGGCTTAATTATTCAAAAAGAAAATATGTAACACGATTAGATAGAGCGAAAAGCGTCCTTTAAAATGATATATAAAGTCAAAGTAATTTAACGAAAACAGAGTTCGAAAATACATAATTTAAAACCAAAATTTAAAATTCCGCAAGAACTTTCTTGACAACCTAATATATATATGCATGTATGTATATATGTATGTATTTCTCTCTACGT
>NC_068989.1:45390338-45395234 GCF_001194135.2 Octopus bimaculoides | reverse complement strand
GTGTGAGTGTGAGAGAGAGAGAGAGAGAGAGAGAGAGGGACAGAGAGAGAGAGAGAGAGAGAGAGAGAGAGAGTTTCTACATTTCTAGTAACTACGATAGTGATTGCTTGATGAATTTTCAGTTTTAAGTAGATTTCTGCATCCGTTATTGGAAATATTTCGGGAAGCTGTATTTAGTTTTATTGGCTTCGTTCTCGGTATTCAAAGTAGTTTTGTATATAATATCTAATGTTTGGGAATTTTAACAGGTTGGTAACAAAATATTTGCATCATGACGGAAATAACACTACTGCTACACAGAAAATACACGTACACAGACGTGCGCTCAAACACACATACGCGCATGAACACACGCACACACACTCACATTTACACATATTCAAAGCCCGTCAAAATATACCTACCACACATTGCTAATGACTCCCTCGCCAACTCGTTTCGAGTTTCAGCTTACACACACGCTCTGTCATCAAATGTCACTTTATGAGTGGTCATTGTTAATCTGAGCGAGCTAGTTGTATTCTTTCATTACCAACTTTTCTATCAACCTGACCGTACTTGTGACTCATTTCCTAAACCGCTTTATGCATTCCTCAATCAACAGTCATTGTGCCTCATATCCCAACTTAGTTCATCCAGTCCTCTACTTAATCTTGCCCTCATATGACTCACCTCTCTATCTAATTTCGCACACACCTTTGTCAATCAGGCTTTCATTGTGATTATTCTCAAGCTGGCCTGGCTACCCATCTATTAACATGACATTCTTTATATCTCACTTCCTGATCTGGTCCAGCTAACCATCTGTCAAGCTTTCCTTCAGTGTGCCTCACCTTCGAGCTCTTGTGATCCATTTTTATATATCACACTAACCCACCAATCACACCATGTATGAACCCTGTTATTCGTTACCATAAACAGTGGCTCGTCAAATTCATTTCTCACCCACGTTTCATTGGCTCTAAATACCCCGGCAGATTTTCAGACTAATAAAATATGTCGCAACTTGGCGGGAAAATGCCCCAAAAGTTTTCCATTCGTCCCTCACACACACACGCACACACTCACACATACATATATAAATATAGCTTGCTTACGAACCATATGGTTCCGGATTCAGTCCCACTGCGTGGCACCTTGGGCAAGGGTCTTCTACTATAGCCTCAGGTTGACGGAAACTGAAAGAAGCCCGTTGTATATATGTACATATATATATATGTATGTGTGTGTGTCTGTGTTTGTCCCCCCCAACATCGCTTGACAACCGATGCTGGTGTATTTACGTCCCCGTAACTTAAAGGTTCGGCTAAAGAGACTGATAGAATAAGTACTAGGCTTACAAACAATAAGTCCTGGGGTCGATTATCTCGACTAAAAGGCGGTGCTCCAGCATGGCCACAGTCAAATGACTGAAACAAGTAAAAAGAGTAAAAAAGGGAAAAAGAGATATACATTGATATATATGAGTTAATGTGTTCCAAGAGGTCGTTCGAAAAGCGGAAACTCGTAAAGCAGAGTAATGATTTCCCATTGTAGCAATGAAGTTTTATGCCGTCATTTTACCATTTTACTCTGTCGCTGTATGGACTCTTCAGAACCAGTGTTGCCGCATGTTGCCGCATGTTGCGACGTTGCTTCACGCACAAAATAGCTGTTTAACCTGTTTATATTCATTATAAAATAAAGTCAGTTTCTCCTGCCCCGCTTGGTCTGCCTACATATTCCCGTGTTGAAAGCAGCATTGCGAATACTGAGGGTCACATCAAGGCCTATTACGACCCTCCGGAATTCCCCGTTATCACATAAAATATCTGCAAATACAGAAGTTTCGCATTCACAGTCGGAAAAGTTGCCCAAATAGAATAATTGTACATGCTGATGTGAAGAATTATGATAATGCAGAATATGTGCTTATTTGGATTTAGAGGTGGTTATGTGGAATAAGTGTTGTGCGAGTTATTAGAGTTTAGGAAGTGTCAAGTGTTGATATTTAAAAGCATATGTTACGTTAATTTTTTTAAGTAGCTTGCTTACCAACGACATGGTTCTGGGTTCAGTCCCACTGCGTGACACCTTGAGCAAGTGTCTTCTACTATAGCATCGGGCCGACCAAAGCCTTGTGAGTGGATTTGGTAGACGGAAACTGAAAGAAGCCCGTCGTATATATTTATATATTTGTGTGTGTGTGTGTGTGTGTGTGTGTGTGTGTGTGTGTGTGTGTGTGTGTGTGTGTGTGTGTGTGTGTGTGTGTGTCCACCCAACATCGCTTGACAACCGATGCTGGTGTGTTTACGTTCCCGTAACTTAGCGGTTCGGCAAAAGAGAACGATATAATAAGTACTAGGCTTCCAAAGAATAAGTCCTAGGGGTCGATTTGCTCGACTAAAGGCGGTTCTCCAGCATGGCCGCAGTCAAATGACTGAAACAAGTAAAAGAGAGTGTAGTGATTGCGTGCTGTACATAATACATGGATTGTAAAAAGTGTGTAGACATCCATTTGTGCTATTGAAGTGAAAATGCCTAGGGTGCGATGAGAGCTGTCTCGAACAGAGCTATTTCGTAGGCCATATATAAGCCTAATTATAGTTTTAAAATTTTTGTTCAAATATCGGTGTATTGTGATATTACCATTTCGATCAAGTTTGAGGATATACACAGATTTGCAACGACTGAAGAGTTGGAAATGATGCGGCAAATTATTTTATCGTACTAATTGCAGAATATCCCCATAATGTTGGTAGTTACTTGGGCAGTGGGACGGGGAAAGGATTTCGAAGCATTGTTGTTGTTACTATCACAATCAGATCTTCTGTTCCTGAGTTTATCTCAGAAATGCTCAGTTATTGGCTGCTTACTTGCTCTTTGGCTTACTTCCTCCGTGTCAAATCTATTGGAATTTTCCTAGTCCAAAGTTTAAGGTACGATAATGAATTCAGTCTAAATAAACATTATATTCACGCATACACACTAGTTAAAACACACTCTCACACAAACACACACACGCACACACACACACAGAGTGTCTAATCTTTTCCTTCTTTCTCATTGGACTACATCCATGCTGTGAAACTGCCTTTAAAGTTTTAGTCGAAACAATAGACACCAATACTTTATATTTATTTATACTCTGTTACTTATTTTATCGGTACACGCAGTGTAAATGCTGGTTCACCAGGCTGTAAACAAACCGACACCGGTTGTCAAGAGGTGCATATATATGCCATGGGCTTCTTTCTGTTTACGTCTACCAAATCGACTCACAAGGCTCAGTCAGCCTGAGGCTATAACAGAAGACACTTGCCCATGGTGCGACGTTATGGCACTGAACCAGTTACGTTTCGGCCAATTGTTATTGTCCATATTTGCAACTTTAAAGTGCATTATGATGTTATAAAACAATGGCCTCTTCTGGGTGTATTGGCTGCTATTTTTTCCACTTCTCTCGTATGGAAAATTTATTCTGACTAAGTGGTAGGCTTTTTGATTAATTGTGTGTTGGATGTTTTATTTGTCAGAACTTAATAATTGACTGCACTACGATTAAAGAATGATTATTCTGTCTATATTCTCTATTTTCTTTAAACTATTAATGTTTTTCTCCTATATGGAAAAGAATGAAGTCTCTATAGAGACAACTGGACTTTCAGAAGGGAAAAGTATCATAATAAAATGGTAAAACAAACCAACCAAGAACATTAGTACATAAACGCGTGAATAATATCCAGTATCATCAATCGATAATAGCACAAAAGTGGTGCCCGCTTCGATAACATAATACTACAAAAGGAAACTTCCTTATGAAGAAGAGTTTTTTTGTGAATAAAGGCTTATATAGATATATAAGTGTGTGTGTGTGCGTGTGTGCGTGTGCGTGTGCGTGTGTGTGCGTGTGTGTGTGCGTGTGTGCGTGTGTATTAATTACAGGTAATCTTTTATTAGTTTTTGATTTAATAACGATATTTAGTATTATTTATTAATTTACTGCTATAAGTTTGACATTAAAGCATGTAAGAATAACGAATATTTAATGTGTATGAAGCGTTTTAATTATTAACTTTTGGGTTAAGAAATAGTATAATTCACTCAGAGTTAGTTGTGTTATTAGTGAAGTGAGGTTCAATCGAATTTGTTTTGTTTTGGAGAGAATAGAATATAAAAGCTTTCACTTTTGTATGAATAACTATAGAAGACTGGTGGGAATATTATCTGCATGGAATTCAAGTGCTAGGTTGCTATTTAGTTAGATAATTTAGGAGTTAGTTATAGGTTTACTTATAGAATCAATTTACCGATACTGTTTTCGTGCAAAGTGTAGATGTGTTTCTTTGCTGTAGTTTAATTAAAAATGTTAATGTTTAATCCTGCCTATATAAGTATATCTGTGCAACATCTATATTCCTTCCCATGCCTGTTATCTCATATGTCCCTACTATAAGGCTTCGCTTCCACACACGCCAGCTTAATTTGATTCGTCCCTAGTCGAAAGACACCTGTTGTTAATGTCCTGTTGTTTACTTCTGTATTTGTGTACCATTTCCCCGTTTTTTTCCTTCCTTTCTTCCAAGGAATCTAGTGTTCTTAGCTTAGATTTTCTTTGGGGCTGGCCAGATTGGAGCAGTCTCGAGTTTAACCAGGCGAAACAGCAAAAATAATCTGGAAATCGAGTGACGAAAGAAAACACCGAATGACACGTCCTTGTTTTTTTATGTCCCCTTTTAAATCATCCAAGTGCCTGGATGTCTTGTCCCATTTTTTGTATTCTTTTACATTATATATATATATATATATATATATATATACATATTCTTTTATTTTATTATTTTTTGTCTCAGTCATTTGACTACGGCTCTACTGGAGCATCGCCTTCAGCAGAACATAAGCCTCGTACTTATCCTA
>NC_068989.1:45378533-45390182 GCF_001194135.2 Octopus bimaculoides | reverse complement strand
ATATATATATATATATATACAGTTAAAAAAACAATAAAAAAACAAAGAAACAACAAAGTGAGGACGTGATATGGATAGTATTATTGGACGCTCAGGAAAGGAAAGAGAGAGTAAGACGGGCTTCTTTCAGTTTCCATCTACTAGATTTACTCACACGGCTTCAGTCAGCCCAAGGCTACACAGTCTAAGACACTTGCCCAAGGTGTCACGCAGTGGGACTGAACCCAGAACCATGTGCTTGGTACCACATGAACCCGGAATCATGTGTCTTGTGTGTTGTTAACCAACTGGAGGCGATATCCTCCTGGGGTTAAAAAGAATATTAACAGGTGTTCTGCGCGGAACAATTACTCTGAGGTGGTGACAACCATTGCTATGCAGTGGAGGAGTTACTACTTGCATCTTGTATAAAGGTCTTAGAGCTAACTACTTTGCTTACTATCTATCTATCACTCTGCCTATGTATATGTATATGTATATATATATATATATATATATATATATATACATACAGAGAGAGAGAGAGAGAATGGGGAGAGAAAGGGAGAGAGAGAGAGAGACAGAAAGACAGAGAGAGGAAAGTGGATATCATATGTGTGTGCACGTGTCATCGCTCGCGTGTAATTTTTAGTGTCTGTTTGCATAATGTGTGTGCTTTTGTTTGTGTGTGTGTATATTTATCATTTTCATGATATCATTAATCGATATTTGACACAATTTGTGAGTTATTGTTTTTCAGTCCACTGTCATGCGTCAGTCTATTTTATTTTCCTCATAACGTTATATTTTCAACACCTCCGTGACAGATATAAATAACTTCAAATTGTATTTTTTTAAATTCGTTATTACATATTGCATAAATTTACTGAATAACCCAGGCAAGTTTCGTATGTCTTAAATACCTTGTGTGTTATATGTTTTAAAAGCATTCATGCTGAACGTTTTAACTGACGTATAGCCAGTGGTTTCTTTGTCAAAATATGTCCAAAATCATCTTATCTCTTTTTTGAGCCACAGACGCATTGAATGTAACACAGGGGCGGACGCACGGTGGGGCGAGGGTTTTTGAGGGGCACGTGCCGCCCTCAAGAAAAGAAGTACGCCTTTCTGAATGTTATTACACCCTTTTCTCCAGGAATTGTATTCCCTTCTGACCTTGTGCCCTTCCTTTGAAAACTTCCTGGCATAGAACCTGTAACATTTTCTGTTAACCAAGACAGTAGGGTGTGCTTTGAGGAATTTAGGGCCGCAATATTTTGTGGGTCGAAAGGACTTACAAAGATTTCCATCACTGAATCTTCTACTTAACAAGTGCTATGCTATGACTCAAAATTTTGTTTACGCATTTGTCTTCATAGACGCAGGAGTGGCTGTGTGGTAAGTAGCTTGTTTATCAACCACATAGTTCCGGGTTCAGTCTCATTGCGTTGCACCATGGTCAAACGTCTTCTAATATAACTTCGGCCCTACCTCAGGCTTATGAGTGGATTTGGTAGATGGAAACTGAAAGAAGCCCATCGTATATGTGTACGTGTATGTTTTTGCCCAACCATCGCTTGAAACCGATGTTAGTGTGTCTACGTCCATGTAACTTAGCGGTTCGGCAAAAGTGACTACTAGAATAAGTACTAGGCTCACAAAGAATAAGCTCTGTGGTCGATTTGTTCGACTAAATGCGGTGCTCCAGCATGGCCGCAGTCAAATGACTGAAACAAATTAAAGAATAAAAGAATATGTTAACATATCCTGTAGCGTTTCCGTTTTCAAATCCCTCAACTTCGATGTATTGCTAATTTAGACTTTGCTGATGTTTTTTTAGCAACTTACATTAGTTTCCCTGTAGTCATTGCTAGATATTTTCTATAAAAAGACATTTAGTAAGAAAATGAATAAATATATGAATTATTGCCGTGGAAAAAATATTTTTACTGTTGCTCTTTATATGGTGGATTCTAAATATAATCATTATTTCCCCCAAGTAAACGCGATCTTTTACAATCACATCAGTTGATTTCAAAACTTATAATCTTTCAGATCCACTTAGATTTTAGTTATGGATAGTTGCGGAATATTTCAAATATGAAAAAGAAATTATCACATTTTAAGCACGTATTTAAAGATTAACCATTAATATTACACGTTTTTATTCCACCGAGGTTGTCTTTGCCTCTGCTGTGTCGACGCCCCCAAGCGAAGAAGTAAGATCGACTAAGACATAAATAGATGTAGTCTGACCGTGGTAGGAGTCGACTGACAGTGGACTGACTGTTGAGTAACCGTCGTGTAGAGATCATCCGAAGGTGCAAGATAGCAGTAGCTTGAGACATAACAGCCTCTCATCCTTTCGAGGTCGACAGAATAAATACCAGTTGAACACTGGGGTCCATGTGATCGACTTACCAACCCCCGAAATTGCTGACCTTGTGCCAAAGCTTGAGACCAATGATGTATGTCCTTATAATCATTCCTAAAATATTTGGAACTCTGTCTTTGGATTAAATCTAACATGATATTCATCGTGTTTATTAGTTGTCCTATCTTTTAGGTTTCCTTGAACAAGTGTTCTCAACCGAAGAGTATCTTAGTTTCCTTAATATCTACAATGTATGTAGGAGGGTTCAAATTTGTTTTTAGATTGACGCCTAGAATTGGGACTCCTCTGTTTGCAAAAGGTAGCAAATTGCCCTTCTGTGGTTGGTGTTTATTTGATCATGTTTGACAAGGTGAGATTGAAAAGGAACGGAGATAATTAAGAGAAAGCTAGGAGAGAGAGGCTTGTGTGTGTATGTATGTGTGTGTGTGTGTGTGTGTGTTCGCACGGGCATTTACACAAACAGACACACACACACACACATACATCTTTTACATTTTACTTGTTAATGTCTTCGGACTCCGGCCATGTTAGGGCACATGTCGAAGGGTACATGTCGAACAAATCGAATCCAATACTTATGTTTAAGCGTGATACTTATTCTGTTGGTTTTCTTTTGCCAAAATGCTCGATAACGGTGACGTAAACAAACCATCACTGACTGTCGAGGTGATGAAGGAAACATACAACATAGTCATAAAGACAAAAATATATAGACACACAGACACACACACACACATATATATATATATATACACATAGACGCACTAGTTACTGCGTGATAAATAGCTTAATTACCAACCACATTCCGGGTTCAGTCCCACAGTGTGACACCTTGGGCAAGTGTCTTCTACTATAGCCTCGGCCCGACCAAGACCTTGTGAGTGGATTTGGTAGACGAAACTGAAAGAAGCCCGTCGTATATATATATAATTATATTTTTTCGTATTAAAAATAATTCGAAACATATGTCGGAATAAAAGTATGCAGTTGTAACATGCGTTTACTCCATTCTCTAAATTTATATATATATATATATATATATATATATATATATATGTCTGTGTTTGTCCCACCCCCAACATCGCTTGACAAACGATGCTGGTGTCTTTACGTCCCCGTAACTTAACTGTTCGGAAAAAAAGACCGATAGAATAAGTACTAGGCTTACAAAGAATAAGTCCTGGGGGGCGATTTGCTCGACTAAAGGCGGTGCTCCAGCATAGCCGCAGTCATATGACGGAAACAAATAAAAGAATAAAAGAATAGATACGTATAAATACATGAGTTTGTATGTGGTTATACATACGTACATACATACATATGCATACACATACACACACGCAGATATCTGTATGTATACCCACACATACACACTCACACACACACATTTGCCGATAGAATTGAGCATATACCGTTATTTGTAAGCATTATTTATTTGCTTATATTCTCCAGAATTATATTTTACGTATTAGATATGTATATATTAATCTAAAAATATGAAAAACAAATTGCAGGTGTAGACAATTTCTTTGTTTATCAATTTTGGGAGTTGCAGATGTTTGTAAATTATTAGATATTGATTGCAGAGACAGTCCACTATTACTATACTAACTCGCATATAATGCGAAAATGTTGCTGCCTAGCATTAAGCAAAAGTGTTGGGGAGACATAGGCGATGGAATTGTATTACTGATTTTATGATGAAAATAGTTAAAGTTCAATTTATTCCAGATCGCATTCTGCTCAAGTGTAGAGTATAATGCATTGGAGCATATTCAAATGCGGTGAAGGACAACAGATAGTCGTCTACGAAAATTTTAACCAGGCCTGTATCTGCGAGATGACTATTCCAGATTCATATCCTTTGTTATACAATAGATTTAGAACCCTGTATATACATGTATCCACCAATTTGTTCTGGACCCTTCTCCTTTTTTGTTCCTTCTTGCGGTGACCGTACTCCATTTTTATATCTTTGTCGCCTTCATTACAGAACATTTCTGTGACCTGAAGCTTAGATATCTATTCCGCGTGGTTTTGTATTATTTGGAGGATTCTATTGTTCATATATGGACGATCTTGTTGTTCTCGTCCTGAGGGTTCTGTCGCTCTTTTTGATGGTGTTTCTGTTTCTGTTAACGCTGCTTCTGCTGCTGTTAATTCAACATCTGCTGAAGTAATTACTTCTCCTGCTTTTGCTGTTTTGTTGTAGTTGTTGTTGCTTGTCGTTGTGCTTGTGCGTTGTTTATGTGGTTTCGTAGCGTTTTTGTTGTTCTCGTTTATCTGGTTGTAGAGCTGACAGTAGTGAGGGCTTCTTTTATTTCCACATTGTTGTGGAAAGACAGTCCTTAGGTGTGTAGTAACGCCATTCATATGACACCTTGCTCTCCGGTCTTCTACTGCCACATACAAACCTCACATTTGACAAGTGATTCAGGCTGGTGATGCATTACCCATGCAGGGCAACAATATAAGCGTTTCAGGTTCAATTCTTCCTTTTCGAGTTTATAGAAGGATTTCTTCTCAGCAAACTGGCATTGGCCGTATTGTAGTTTCTGCGATGATTGATGAAAACTTTTTGATTTTCAACGAAATTGAAGCACTTTTGTATGATAGCATGGGTTGCTCTTTCCACCTGCCAAATATTTTGCCCTATGTCACGATAGAGTACAGTACAACTCTTCGCTCGCTCCATAGCAATTTCTACTATCATGAGATTCACAAGAGATCTAATGCAAGTTTATAAATTTTTCGACTGCGATAAGTCTTCCGTCGCTAATTCAGTCTTTTCTGATGTCCTTGCTACAGTGACATAGGAGCCAGTTCTTTTCACATAGTTAGTTGTTATCACTTTGAACGCTGATGGGGTGAGCAGCTATAATCGACATTGTGGTGATTGTGACGTCCTTGTATAGCCGTGTGGAAACATGGAATTTATTTTGAGGTGGTGGTGGAGTTTATTTTGGGATTTTTTTTCGTTCCTGGTGTTAAGCAGTATTTTGCATGTCATATTGTCGTTTGCCATGAGCATTGATGAAGATAGATGGTGGTACTTTGGATTACACTGTTAAGTTGGGAGAATGGGAAGTTCGCATTAACCATGCTAAATACTATTTATCATCCTCTTGTATCCCTTCGAAAATTTAAACACCATATTTTAACGGTTTCTTTTTTAAAAAAATAAGTGGGGTTTAAGTGCTGCAAATATGACAAATTATCACGTGCTGCTACAAAAGGCCAAAACACAATGGAGCAATGAGTTACAATCCTGGTCAGTTTATTGGCAAAAGTAAACAAATTTTTCATTAAGCATTTTAAAACAGTTGATAACAAATACTTACCAGCGATTCGAAGGGACGCTATTCTGATACACAAAAATCGTTTAATAATAATAATTATAAGAATGATAACAACAACAACAACAACAATAATAATAATAATAATAATAATAATAACTAATAATTTTTCTTGGTAATGACTTTACTGCTAGTTGATGAATATATGATGAAATTTTGAAATTGTCCACTGTACCAAATATTTTAATGAATACCTAAGTTAAAAATCAATAAAGTCATCAAGCTATTTCTAGTGATAAAAAAATGTATGCAATCGAGAAAGTACAATAAAGCAGTGAAACATAACTATAATAAATACATAAATACACACGCATTACCTGATTTACGAATAATTTGGTTCCACAGAGAATTAATTTCTTTAAATTGGACAAATTCAATTTAATTCTGTCTCTGAAAAGTGGAACTTTCCCTCAGTTCTGTAAACTAGATAAAGTAACAATCAGTGGTTAGAAAAAAAATAAAAATATAAATATATAATGACATCAAAGTCAACTTCAGCTCTTAAGAGCCAATATCTTAGCTTCTAATCTATAGTTGTATATTTAATACAATTATAGTCAGAATTTGGAGTTAACCAAAATCAATCTCTTAAAAGAGAAAAAAAAAGAAATTACAGTTTTCGCTTGTGAACCAATTACTACACTAATCGTGCTAATTATTTTCCCCGAAAACCATTTAAACCAAATTAGAAACTGCGGAAGATAGAAAGATTTTACTTTATTTAGAGAAATGTTTTGACATTGTAAATCCCTGTATTTTTGTATCAATGATTTTATACATCAAAGTCTCCGAATTTATTTTCATATCTATTTTATTCCTAGACCTTTTCTTGTTTAATTTATGGGAGGATGGTTAAAAACGGACAGAAAATTTGGGTATTTATTTCGTTATTTCTTGAACAAATTCGATGAAATACATTTATAATCGGTACCAAACAATGTTTGTAAATTGTTTTGATTCATAATGTTGTATATTAGATTACTGCAGCGACCTAGTGAAATTCCATTCTATGCTGTTGTAACCTCAATAAATGCAGGCGTCAAAGTCTCTGAATTTATTTCCACACTATCTTATTCGTAGACATCTGATGGAAGCCTAGAAACAGAAATTTTGTTTTTGCACCAATCGCGTTTCAAAAATGCAACATTATCTTCGAATAGACTTCGCATCAGCGATCAAATATCATTGAATAATATTACATTATACGTATAAAGGAATAATATAGTGGACTGGTTCTTCGAAATCAGTCTTCAACTAGTACTTAATTTATTAACTCCGAAAGGCAAAGTTGACCTCGACGGAATGTGGACTCGGAAAGCAAAGACCGACGAAATGCCGCAAAGCATTTGGCCCAGCTCTCCGCCTTAACAGTCGTTAACATATTGATTTCAAATGTTAGCACAAGGTTAGCAATTATGGAGGAGGAGATAGTCGATTACATTGAGCCAAGAACTCATTTTATTGACCTGTAAATGATGGACGGCAAGGTGTCCTCGGCGGAATTTGAACGCAGAATGTAAAGACGAACGAAAAGCCGCTAAGTATTTTACCCAACGTGCTGACGACAATGCCGGGTCATCGCCTTAACAGTCGTTAAAATATCAAAGACGAAAACGGCTACCGATTTACTAATGAGAATAGCTGCGATTATTAAAATCTTTAGTTATGGAACTGCCTGAGTATTGGTCTTGGGACACTGAGATTTGCCAAACGGACAAGAGATGGCTAAAATAAATAAATAAATAATTGAACAAAGAGTTATCAATAACGGTTCCTGATTTCAGAAAAAAGTCAAAATTTTTGAGGGTAAGGTAATAGTCGATTTCGTCGATCCCAGTATTTGACTGTTTTTTTTTTATTTTACCGACCACGAGAGGATGAAACGAGAAGTTGACCTCAAGCATAAAAATCCGGATGAAAGAAAAAGTTGACCGCAGAACATAAAAAGCTGGGGGAAATGGTTTAATATATTGTCTCATGTTGAAAAATTTTTACCAACCAAGTCCAGTAATAGAATTGTGAAAATGTACTAAACATTTTCGAAGCTTAGCCAGTGGTATTTCATTTTTTATTGGTTAGATAGGGATAGGACAGCAGCACATACGAGCTTATTTTTCTCAAGGCCTTGCGCGAAGGAGGAAACAACTTTTTCTCATACCAGAAACGAAATTCAGTAAATGATACGTAACAACAAAGTGATAATATCAAACCGGGTGGTTTACATATAACAATTATAGATTTTAAACACATACCTTAGCGTGTGTGTCTGTGTCAAAAATATTTAGGATAGCAAAATGTGAGCAACAGAAATAATATTCTTAAGATTATAAACCTGGAAAATTACAGAACAAGTTACTTCACTTAGAAAAGTTCAGGACAACTTATTACATCTGGTAAAGTACAGAACAAGAAAACTTTTACTTAAAATATTACAGCTAGGGATAAAATTTCAAATGAAATATTTAGATTTAGAAAATAATAGATTATATTAAAACTAAAATCTTATTACAAGTTATTACTTCTATTTGTTACTTCTATTAAAAATTTAAAAAATCACTCAATTAAAATATATTTCGCACTTTCCAAAAATTAATTTTTTAAAATTATTAATTCATAATGAGAAATTTGAAAATAAGTTATAAAAGTAATAGCAGTACTTAATTAGATAGTACAATAAATAGAATAATACAAAAATTAGTTATATACTACAGTAAAATCTACCTATAACACTAACTTCAAAGTAAAATTTGCTTGAGTTATTGCATAAGTTCTTGCCAAATCTTCACATTTTTAGTCTTGACCCAATGCCTAATTTTTACATAATTAATTTGCCGACCATATATACTATTCTACTTTGCATAAAACTTTAGCTATATTGGTACTTGTGGCTCTCATTTTTTAAGTATTCTAGTGTGTCAATATTTTAACAAAATGATGGTGCCTTCTTTTAATTATATTGTTACTTTGTAAATTAAAATCAAATAATTTTTAATATTCAAATTTTATTCTTATCTGCAAAAATTTTCTTGTTCTGTACTTTACCAGATGTAATAAGTTGTCCTGAACTTTTCCAAGTGTAATAACTTGTCCTGTAATTTTCCAGGTTTGTAATCTTAAGAATGTTATTTCTCTCGCTCGCATTTTTCTATGTAATCTATGTTATCCCCAGGTTATGCTACTATGCGTAAAATGTGTTAATTAGCGGTGTCGTTGATAATTTTTTTTCTTTACCTCAAAGACGACGGTGACTCATATTAAAAGTCCCCTTATACAAATATATTCATAAAAAGTATAAAACTATATTATCACACTCCAATTTAAGAAACAAACACTCATAACTGCATTTTTCTTTTAGAACTTCATTGCACGAGATCGATCCATGAAATTCCTCGAATTGAGTTCTAGCCTTTACGCTTAATTAAAATATAGTTTGTTTTTAAAATACAAAAGTTAATTATACTTAAATCCAATTTTTTGCCTTACTAATATATATTTTTTTTTATAATAATTTACCTCACAGCATTTTTTATGCAAATTTTTGTTGCAATGGAGCAAAACTATGAGATTCAATTCTTCATGCTTTCTTCTTTCATTGAAGCTAAGATAAATATATTTTGCTTTTAAAATAAAAAAAAGTTATTTAGATTTAAACTTGATTGGTGGCATTACTTACTCTCCTATAACGTTGCTACAAATTTTGATGTAAACTTTTTCTATTAAATCAAATCTCAATTTTTTATGCCAAAATGTAGCTAGGGACCAGTCCTCTTCAAAATTGGTTAAGAACTGAATTAGCGACAATCTCTGAAAGATGCCGCGTGTGAGTAAATTGCGGCCTCAAGAATATTATTTAACTACGGTATTAGTTGAATGATATATTTAAGAAATTATTTAACGCGATGATTCATTACATAATTGTAGCACTTTTCAGTACATATGTAACGCTAAGTGTCGTACATTTTCGTTTAAGAAATATAC
Source organism: Octopus bimaculoides (assembly GCF_001194135.2). Classification (NCBI taxonomy): domain Eukaryota; kingdom Metazoa; phylum Mollusca; class Cephalopoda; order Octopoda; family Octopodidae; genus Octopus; species Octopus bimaculoides. Next base: position 45,380,474 of record NC_068989.1, on the reverse strand, counting down.
ATTTAATCTGTATTATGTGTGTGTGTGTAGTTGGAAAAGGGTTAAGAATCCATACAAATCAAAGCTTATAGTTAAAAATTAGTAAAAGTGGAAACTGCACGAAAATATGTTTAAAGATTTTTGTATATTAGTTACATTAAGTGACTTTTATGAATATTACCTGTTTCGATGTGCATGACCGTTTTACCAAATATTAAAAATTCGAAGTCAAAAGTTTCGAAATCAGAAAAAATTACGTTATAGGAGAAAATTGGAAATTAAAGACAGTTTGTTCACATACTTAGTGCGTAACTAATAACATGTCTGGAATTTTATCTTGAAGTTTTTTTTCTTTTATATGTTGTCTATGAAGGGGTCTGGAATGGGGTTCAAGAGGTCAAGTGTCAGAATTCCTATTGAATTGAAAAGAATTCTTTAGAAATGAATAGCAAATTTCTGTTCAGCTGTGTGTGTGAGCATGGGTGTGTGTCTCAGTGTGTGTATGTGTGTTTGTGTATTGTGTTAAGTGAATAAAAGACGGTCTGAATAAAATATGTATGTGTGTGTGTATATATATATATATATATATATATATATATATTTGTATATTTATATAAGGGCAGTATAATATCGTCAAGATAAATAGAGGTAAACAGAAAATCAACATACCAAACGAACATCGTGTATCCAGCATAGTACATAAAAGACTGTTTATCGCTATTCACCTATGTAAGTGGCGGGAAATTCGAATTGCATCTCGGTACATGTGGGGTTTTTTTTCAGAATAAATTCAGCACTGAATATATAAATAAATATATTTTGGGAATAAATGATGGATTTTTCCCCCCTATGAAGTATTTTTCACGCTAGCGACTTGATAAATTCTTGTAAAAGAATACATGCTATTATTGAATTTAAATATATAACCAGAATATATTCAGTGCTGAATTTATTCTGAAAAAAAAAAGAAAACCACATGTACCGAGATGCAATTCGAAATTCCCGCCACTTACATAGGTGAATAACGATAAACAGTCTTCTATGTACTATGCTGGATACACGATGTTCGTTTGGTATGTTGATTTTCTGTTTACCTCTATTTATCTTAACGATATTATACTGACGAGTAGAAGTTGTATAATACTACAATACCTACAAAATCATGATCTGTAATTCAGTTTGTTTTTAAGGGCCTGGCTTTAAGATTTGCATTTCCTCGCGTTTGGTAAAAATGGGTTTTTATAGTAGTCTGACCTTAGAGTCCCTCATAGCGTGAGGCATTCTTGTATAGTAATGCCCTTATATAGCTAAATATATTTTGGGAATAAATTATGGATTTTTTCCATTATGAGGTTTTTTTCACGCTAGCTACTTGATAAATTCTTGTAAAAGAATTCATCCTATTATTGAATTTATATATATGTATATATGTATGTATATAAGCATATAATATAAATAATATATATAAATATATGCATATATCCATACATATATGTACATACCTACATCTATATGTATACATACATGCATATATGGGTATAGGACATAAAGAAAAACGTTAAACACAATGAGAAACGAAGTCATAGAAAACGAACTTCTTTCGAACAACGAAAAAAAACAGAGAAACGAGACATGCAACATAAAGAGTATACCCCTTCGTCAGTTGTCCCTGTTTTATCTCCTCCGCATTTCGAAGGTAAGGACAATACGCTGCTTCGTTGAAACAGTCCTTCCTGCAAAGCAAATTAAATAAAATTTGGGATTTTTGCGGAGGGTGAAAGTGTTAACAAGAAGAGAACAGTGAGGACAAGACAGTAAAAACAAGCGGTGAGGGCTGTTGAGCCAAGACGATAGAAAAATTATTATGAGCGTTAGGTAGACGAGCCATGAGGAGACAGGAAAAGGCACGTCTTTTCTTTAACAAGGAAGTAGACAGAAAAAGAGATCCCCTTTCGTATATAT
>NC_068989.1:45377501-45378406 GCF_001194135.2 Octopus bimaculoides | reverse complement strand
ATATATATATATATATATATATATATATATATAATTAAATTTCAGGGTAGCAAAAAAACTTAGAAATTCTTTTTGCTACCAGTGGTCTAGGGAGAAGAAAAAAAACAGTAAATAGACTATATATTATTCATATAAATACATACAGTGTACATTTAAACACATAAGAGAGATGTCCATAATCGGACATCTAACCCGATAGAAGGAGCTATCTATCGTCAGCAGGAAAGCTAAGATTAACATATAAACACGAGGCAATATATAGAACATGCCTCGTGACTATATGTTATAATTTTTCATATCTATCGCGCATGTGCGGTTTTCTTATGGGCAGCATATACAAAAAATGCCGATTTTCTTCCAGAAATTAGCCAAAAAGTCATTATATCATTATTAATAAATTTCAGGGTAGCAAAAAAAATTAGAAATTCTTTTTGCTCCCAGTGGTCTAGCGAAAAGAAAAGCTAGTCAATAGACTATATATTATTCCTATAAATACATACAGTGTACATTTAAACATCCCTATTATTAAATTTATTAATAATGATATAATGACATTTTGGCTATTTTCTGGAAGAAAATCGGCATTTTTGTATTTGCGTGGTAGATATGAAAAATTATAACATATAGCACGAGGCATGTTCTATGTATTGCCTTGTGTTTATATGTTAATCTTGGCTTTTCTTTTGATGGTAGCTGGCCAAGCAAACAATTTTATTTTGCTGAAAATAGCTTGAAACCATGGTTCAGGAAATAGATGGTAAATGTTTTTATTTTTCATTCCCTTTCGAAATTATCCCTAATTGTGGTTTGGAGTTTGACTGCTCCTTCTATCAGGATAGATGTCCTATTATGGACATCTCTCTTATGTGCTTAAATGTACACTGTGTGTGTATATATATATATAT
>NC_068989.1:45375384-45377217 GCF_001194135.2 Octopus bimaculoides | reverse complement strand
CCATATTGTGATACTGTGATATATGACTGTACGGACCAACAAGCGCGATCTCTGCATGTGGGCAAATTGCTGCATTTCCTGTCTCGAAGCACACTTTTCAGTCTCATTATTCTCTGATTCAGTACCCGTTGCATCACCGAATAAATCTACTACTAAATGCACGCACACACACACACACACACACACACACACACACACACACACACACATTTTAAGGCTTTTCTTTCCTCAAATCAAACTTTATTACGATATTCACTCAAACCCTTTGAGCACAGTATGTACTTTTACAAGGAAAATGTTAACAGCGACTTCGAATATTCGTGTTACTTTGGCTGCCTTTTTCAGCCGGACGAAAGTATGCGTTTAATAATGTAATATTGGCACGTGTGTATAGATATATCTAAATGTAAGAAAATATGAAAATTATCCTATTACATTCATTCTATATTTTCCAGATATCTACTTTGTCTCTACGTAAATTAAAGCAGGAGCAATTACAGAAAAGATTACGTTATTTTCCCAAGTGTTCTTTAACAGAATTCCAAATTTATGTCATTTATTGCAACTTAGCTGTACTCTGACGATAATTACAAGTCGACACCTGTGACAACGTAGAGGAAATCACTGCTAACACCACGTGTTTTTAGCAAATCAGATAATATATTACCTTCCATGATTATGGGAATTACAAGATACATAAAATTAATAGTTGAAATGCAAGACAAGCAGATGGCTAAATGTAAAGTATGGAGTTGGGAGGTGAAACAATATAGAAGTGAACGGAAGAGATGAAAGGAGTATATCTAATACTTTTATGTAGAAACGGTACACGGCTGGCGAGTAAAGAGAAAATACTCGCTTCTCTATGAGCTAATGATTTTAGCGCATTGCTGCTAGTGAAGGCGCGTGGCTTAGTAGTTAGAGTAATAGGCTCACGATTGTAAGGTTGTGAGTTCGTTTACCGGCGGCGCTTTGTGTCCTTGAGTGACACACTTTATTTCAAGTTGCTGCAGTCCACTCAGCTGGCAAAAATGAGTAGTACTTGTATTTCAAAGGGACCAGCCTTGTCATATTCCTTGTCATGCTGAATCTGCCTGAGAACTACGTTAAGGGTACGAGTGCCAATGGGGTGTTCAGCCACTGGAAAGTTAGTTCTCCGAGCCAGCTGTTCCGTTGGTCGGATCAACTGGAACACTCCTCGTCGAAACCGACGTAGGGCCAGTTTCTTGCCAGTTGCACGGCTATGGAAATTAATAGCGTGTCGAGGTGCAAACTAGCGTAGGTGTTAGAGCGTTGTATAAAACACAGCATAGTATTTGTTAATCTAAGTGCTTTGAGTTCAAATATCGTCAATGTCAAATTTTTTTTTCATACTTTCGGAGGTGATAAAAAAAAAAAGAGAAACTACTAGGCCTACGTGTTGGATTGACGGAATTATAAAAAAAATTAAAGGGGATATCTTGCAATATTTATTATGGCTTGTTGCGTTCTTGCTTCGAATCTTGCCATGGCTTACTCGGGTGGTAGATTTAATTTGTCATGTTTTTTAACACTACCATCCTCTTCACTCTGAGTGCTTTAGAGAATCCTATTCCCTCACAAAGGATGCGGGTCAAGTATCCGGTTTCACGATCACATCCTACCCACTTCCAATTAATCATCGAGCCCCGTAAATGGTTATGTACACTGCTTTCTCTCCCGCTCCTTCTCAAATTATAAGACATTAAAATATCTCTTTTGTAAGGGATGTATATCGTGTGCGATGCATCAGTAGTTTCATGGTTAACCAGGTGTGTGTGTGTGTGTGTGTGTGTGTGTGTGTGTGTGTGTGTG
>NC_068989.1:45374949-45375284 GCF_001194135.2 Octopus bimaculoides | reverse complement strand
TATGTATACATGTATGTATATTTGGATCTCTGTTACATATATATATGCGTGTATCTTTGTGTCTGCATGCACACACGCAAATATATAAATATATATGCCAACACTTGAATCAGGCAGATTAAATAACGTAAGGTATAGAATAGCGTGGTGCATTTAGGTTTTTCACATCTCAGACGCCGTAAATGATTCGTATTTTGTATAATTATGCATGCACACACAAACACACAGACAGAAGCAAACCCACATGAATATAATACCATAGTCATATACTCACAGATTTGTTTATGTACATATATATATATATGCACATATATATATATATATATATATATATA
>NC_068989.1:45370445-45374246 GCF_001194135.2 Octopus bimaculoides | reverse complement strand
ATATATATGAAAGAAAGTTTGAAAATGCACTTATTTTTAAAAAATATTTATTTACTTAACCGGTTTCACTTTTTTAGAAAAAGATTATCAAAAGTCTTTGAGAATAATAAAAAATGTTAAAAAAATATAGATATATATATATATATATATATATATATATGCATCTGGAAATATGGAGCGAAGGAAAATTCAAAATATTTCCTTTTTACAAATGTATACGGTACGATCCGCAATACCGAAAAGTAATGGAACTACATTTGATCAAAAAATTCTCTTCAAAATTGAATGTTTGAAAGAAAAGCGGAAACAATACATTTTGTATTCTAAATATAACTCAAAGAGGAGAAACAGAAAGAAAGAGAAAAAGAAGGAAAGAGGAGAAAAAAGAAAAAAGGAATAAAAGGGAAAAGACAGAAGGAAAGAAGGGGAAAAAGAGAGAAAGAAATCAAAAAGTATTTTAGTGATGATTACACCACACCTGTTATTTTTTTCACACTCCTTAACCCATTTCACTACAATAATAAATGACTAAATGAATAAATGAATGGTGAATAGGAAGGGGAATCCCCTTCCCTCTCCTCTCCCCTATCTATCTATCTATCTATCTATCTATCTCCATTGTTATGGAACCTCACCCAAAAGAACAAAAACAACGTTCTCGTGTAAACAAAACCAAAAATAACATGGTTTCTATAAATGAACAAGCTGTTTGTTCATTCACAAAATTCTATTTGACAAGTTCGAGAAACGAACGAAAGCACTAATAATAGTGAGGAAATAAAAAGATTTTTTCCAAAATTCTGGCGACCTTTTCTCTCAACACACCTAACACGCTATACATGTGTGCGTGTGTGCATGTATATATATATATGTGTGTATATATAGATATGTATGTTGTTTATTATTTTGTCCATGTTCTTTTGCCACGTCATGTACCCAGTTATGTATCTATATGTACATGTAGATGAAGGTATGTACATACATGTACATATATATGCATATACTCATATATTGTTTATATATATATATATATATATATATATATATATGTGTGTGTGTGTGTGTGTGTGTGTGTGTGTATATTTTTATGTGTATATATATATATGTGTGCGTGTGTGTATCTATCTATCTATCTATCTATCTATCTATCTATCTATCTATCTATCTATCTGTCAATGTTTATTTTTCCGTTCTCTTAAACAATTTTACATTGATCTGATGGCTTACTCTGTACTATTGTATAATACCGTTAATATTCCCAAAGTTGAATATTACTGACAGTGACTTCGAAGTTTCGGCCAACTAACTCACCGCCAACCACATGTATATATATATCACATGTGGCTGATATTTGCTGTTAGAAAGTGAATATTTTGTTGGTCGGTCTACCGAATTTCCTTGCTCATTCAATTAACGATTATGGTGTTGAATATTCCATCGAAACTTGTACCCTTAACTTTGCGGGGAACGTAAATTCTGAGTTGCCAACAACGTAACATTGGTTGAATTACAGGTACAATACAATGTGATTCTATACAGTTTTATTTTGCGTCTTTTGCTCTTCAATATATGGTTCAACCGAGGTTAAAGAGTTCCATATTTACTCAAGATGCCGTGCACTCGGACCGAAACTGGGATCGTGTGGTTTAGGATATAAATTATTATTATTTTGAAAATGGCGTATAAAATTTTATTTCATTTTATGGAACTATATATAATCCTGATACTGTACTTTCATTTCGTTTCTTCTTTTGTTTTAACGGTATCTGGAGTAACTTGGTTCCCACTGAGAATAAGTGAAGAGCAATGACAACTGTGACAACTACAGCGATGGCGACATCATGTACAGGAATCATATATACAATAAGAACAACTACAACAACCACAACTATGAATTGAAAATATTTGTATACCACCAATGCCACCACAAACAATAACAGCAACTTCAATAACATCAGCAACAACAATACTTAAAATATAGAGGGAGAGGGAAGAAAGGAGATAAGGAAGGGTAAAACAGGGACTAGATAGACGCACACGCACGAATACACACAAACCAATATTCAATCACTAATACACACACACACATACATCCACCATAAGCACAACCATGCATATATGAACTTGCACACACACACACAAAGGGAAATAGGCGCACACAGACACACAGACACAGACACACACACACACACACACTCACACACACACACACACGCAGAGGCACGCGCACACACAAGCACATATGCATACATGCGCGTACGGGTGTATAAACAAACTCACAGACATACACACAACTACATGCATATATATAATGCACACACAAACACACACATACACACATACATACAAATCATACACACGCATTAATACACATACGCGTCACACTGTCAAACATACAGACACACACACGCACACGCACAGAGGCACGCGCGCACACACACACACAGAGGCACACGCACACACAAGCACATGTGCATACATGCGCGTACGGGTGTATAAACAACAAACTCACACACATACACACAAGTGCATGCATATATATATATATATATATAATAAACACACAAACACACACACAAACACACGCACACACACACATACATACACACATACACAAATACCTCGCATACACACATCCATAGCCGTGAAATTGCTAGCGAATAATGGACGATTACATATGAAAAATCTTTATGACGTAACTCATACAGTGGCAAGAGTCACGATATATTGTGTATTGAGATGTGTATTAGCGAGTGTATGTGTGTGTGTATATATATATATATATATATATATATATATATATACACACATATATATAAGCGTCTCTGGGTTTGATCCTGTATGTATGTTTACAAACACAGACCTATAACCACACACACAAACACACACACTCACACACACACTCACACACACACACTCACACACACATACACACAAATATATAACTGGTATTCTGTTGGTTACGACGATTGGGGATCCAGCTGATCCGACCAACGGAACTGACTGCACGAAATACTAACATGCAAGTAGCTGAGTACTCCACATATACGTGTACGCTTTAGGTAGTTCAGAGGGAGAATCAATGTGACACGTCCGGGCCTTTGAAGTACACGTACCACTTACTTCTGCTAGCTGAATGGAGTATGGGGGATAAAGTATCTTGCTCAAGGATACAATGCGCTGCCTCGTATCGAACTCTCGCCCTTGAGCCGACTACACTAATCACTTCGCCGCGCGCCGTCATATACGCACATTCACATATTTACAGATATGCACATGCACATGTATTCGCGCACACACACACACACACACACGTACACACACACACGTACACACACACACACACACACACACACACACACACACACACACACACACACACACACACACACACACAAACATTTTCGCTCATATACATTTATTTATCCATCTGTCTATCTCTGTTCATATATATATATATATATATATGTAACATTAATGTGCTTCGGAACAGTATTGTTCCACAGTTAGCATTAATGACGTAATGAGTAAGTACGAAAACTAAAAGGAAAAAAAATAAGATATAAAAAGATTATATTAGAACGCACTTGCGCGCGCACAAGCATTCATTCACACACATGTTTGTGCGTGTATTTAGAATATATGTGTATATATTCTAACATAATGTATGCATTTACACACACGCATACGCACGCGCGCACATGCATACATGTATACTCTACGACTGTAATATATATATATATATATATATGTGTGTGTGTGTGTGTGTGTGTGTGTGTGTTTGTGTGTGTGTGTGTGTGT
>NC_068989.1:45367450-45370435 GCF_001194135.2 Octopus bimaculoides | reverse complement strand
TGTGTGTGTGTGTGTGTGTGTGTGTATATATATATATATATATATATATATATATATATATATATACACATGTGCACGCGCACACGTAGACACACATATGCTGATAGATGTATATGCTTATCTATATAGGTACACATGTAAACATATATTTGAATATGTGTGTGAGTATGTATATACATATGTCTATGAGTATATGGTAATTTATGTATATATGTGTCATACACAGGCGCAGGTGTGGCCGTCTGGTAAGAAGCTTACTTCCCAACCACATGATTCCGAGTTCAGTCTCACTGAGTGGCACATTACAGAAATGTCTTCTGTTATAATCTCGGCCCGACCAAAGCCTTGTGAGTGAATTTAGGAGACGGAAACTGAATATATATATGTATGTATGTGTGTGTATGTGTATGTGTGTATGTGTGTGTGTTTTAAATGTTGTGAACTTCACAAGCCGTATATATTAGTTTTTCGTATTCGGAATTCGCATGACAGTTACTAATTGGAAAAAGGGAATGGCATATGATAAAATTTCAAAAAAGTATTGGAATAAAATGCATTGTTTCGTTGGATGCAGTAAAAGAAATATTAAATTGAAATAAATGGGTGTATAAACGCGTGTTGGTGAATAAAAATCTTCGTGCATGACTGAAATCATGTACTGGAAATATGTTGCTGGAAATGGAAAATCATATTTAAAAAGTAGAGAGCGTGCAAGAAAAATTACTGACTATGCCAAAGGAAAATAAATATATTAAAGGGGATTAAGAAATATGATACAAATGTTTACAAGAATTTACTAAACCTTCATACGATTGTCTATTTCGAGGAACATAGTTGGAGAATATATATTGGCGGCTGTGTTTACAAACTGACAAAAGTTCGTGTCTCGTATTCAGACTTTCGGAAATCGGAGACATAGGAGTTTTCTGCTAGACGCAAATGACATCTCAGCTCCTATATGAGTGTGAGAGTAAACATTGAACTTAAATATAGGTGGATTTGATTGCTGTCCTCTTTTTATCATAGTTTAAATATTTGTGAACTGGTAAAGACGAACCTTAATATCTCGTTCGGTTTAAGGCGGCGAGTTGGCAGAAACGTTAGCACGCCGGGCGAAATGCTTAGCGGTATTTCGTCTGTCTTTACGTTCTGAGTTCAAATTCCGCCGAGGTCGACTTTGCCTTTCGTCTTTTCGGGGTCGATTAAATAAGTACCGATTACGCACTGGGGTCGATGTAATCGACTTAATCCCTTTGTCTGTCCTTGTTTGTCCCCTCTATGTTTAGCCCCTTGTGGGCAATAAAGAAATAAGAAACGTTAGCACGCTGGACGAAATGCTTAGCAGTATTTCGCCTGTCTTTACATTCTGAGTTCGAATTTCAGCGAGGTCTACTTTGCCTTTCGTTCTTTCGGTGTCAATAAATTAAGTAGCAGTTACGTACTGGGGTCGATCTAATCGACTGGCCCTTTCCTCCAAAATTTCTGGCCTAGTGCCTAGAGTAGAAAAGAATATCTCGCTCGGTTAATGTAATACATAAGTTCGCACTAGAATTGTTGTCTGTGTGTATTTTGACACAGTGTGCGAATTATTCCGTCCCATGATTACTATCGAGTCAACAATTAATACGATCGATTTAATTGCAGGTAAATGGATAAGGTCAATTAGTTGCATTAGAAAGTTGTTTACCATTTTAAATATCAACGTTACTTACAAACTTATTGTAGCTAATCATAACTGAATTTCTCTTGATTTTACGGTATTTGAGGTTAGTTGGAAAATAAAGGAAAATTAAGTTCAGGAGCTTTTAAGCTATGTTTGTTTTCACACTTAAATTATACACCACTGATTATCACGTTGTCTATTTTTCTACTTTAGAATATTAGATCTAAACAGATACTTTATTTTATGAGCAGGCATTATTACGGAAAACTACATTATAATAATAATGTGGCCACCGTTAAAGATAGATCACCTGAAGATAATGATGATATCGACTTACTAAAGTTAGGAATAAAATAAGGTAAAATATTTTGAAGACATTGAAAATGTTTTCCTCAATTTTTCATTCTGCTTTGGTGAATCTAAATATATTTGTATCTAAATTTAAAATAATGTATAAGAAAAATGACCATCGTAAAATTAGTATCTATTGCAAAACACAAACTTGTTTTACTAAACAATTTCATAGGATTTTTCCTAAATCTAACTCCTGTCCTCTGATATCGCGTTAGACTAAGAGGCCATATCTGTAAACTCCTTTTCTTTATGCAGGAAAACGTTTATACAAAATGTCGAGAATATAAATTCCTAATATAACACACATTTGGGAGTAATTATACGCATCCATAGAAACATCAAATCGTTCGTCTGTTTTGTGACCCAGGTAGAATTATGAAAAGAAGAGGTTTTCTCTGCATACATATATTTGTTGCTTTCGATCGATTGGAACGATCGCATTTACAAAGATCAAATTTTGGGAAGCGCTTTAATGATAGAAGAATAACCAACAATGTCAAGCTTGCAATGTTGCGACAAAAATATTTCTCTATTATTGTTCCATAATGGAATGGATAACGTATTCTTTCTTTCCTCTTAGTATAATCACTTCCACAATTTGTTTGTCGACAGGTCATAATCCATGACCTAATTAACCTACGTATAGGGATTGTTAACGAAGTTTTATTTGTGATCATAAGCAACTTGTCTCGTGTTCAAGGGACGAAATATTCAATTACATCTCTATTGTATCACCAGTATTAAAGCTAATAACAAAATTATTGTTAGATTCTAGATTTGTGAAAAGGCGTGTGTTAGTACTAGATTGGTATGTGTGTGTGTGTGTGTTTGTGTGTGTGTGTGTGTGTGTGTGCGTGCGTGTGTGTGTGTGTGTATACATACACATATATATATAATAGTATTTTATAAGCTTTAAGCTTATAAAATACTATTATTATTTACAGAATTGTAAAAACCAACACTGCCTA
>NC_068989.1:45364023-45367084 GCF_001194135.2 Octopus bimaculoides | reverse complement strand
TATGTACTCCTTCAACGGAAGAAACTGATAGGATAAATATCCGATTTAGAAAAGAAACGGAGGTCAATTTGTGCGAGTAAACAATTCAAGAGAGTGCCCCAGTGTAACTTCAATCCAGAGACCGAAATAAGTGAGGCAATAAAAAAAAAAATTACTTCATAACAGCTTTTCATATGTATTTTTTGTCTATTCTGTAAGCGCATTTCATCTTATCTGACGTAACATAATTTCTTGGATTTGTATAAAAATCCGGGGTTATTTTTGAAAGAGATTCAGAAGCTGATGTAGACTTTCCGGAAACTGACCCTATTTTATCAGATGAGATCCCTTTCCATTTGTTCCATGTTATTGTTTGAAAGTACGTTTTTATTGTTTTTATATTCTAAATCCCAATTTCTAATCTAGATATTTCCAGAATGTTCCATTATTGACAAAAATAATCTCACCATCTCAAACCACCCAGTAAGACTATATGGAACAAAGGGGAGTGATTTCGGGTGAATAACTCAACGGGTACAGTTCTTTATTCAGTCAGATATTATTCGTCTCTATTCAATAATCTACTATAAGAGGAGGAAATATATACATACATACATACATACATACATACATACATGCATGCATACATACATACATACATACATACATACGTACGTACGTACGTACATATGCATATGTATATAATTGGATATGTGGGTGTGTGTGTGTGTCTGTGTTTGTGCATGCATGTATGTATGTATGTATGTATGTATGTATGTGCACACTTAAATGGAGAGCCATAAATACTATAAGTTTAATGAGTGGATTTATTGGAGTGTGAAGATTTTTCAAATCGAAAATTATTTGGAAATTCATTAGGATGTGAAACAAAAGAACTAGCGAGAGAATAAACTAACCCTATGTATATGGCAATTTGGTATAGAAGGGTGGTGGGGAGGTTAAAGTTAGAAATACTTATGTGCACAATGATTAGACACTGTATCTAAGAATATATAAAGCGTGTAAGGGGAATATCGCACGACGCTAAAAGTAAACATTGACTTAAAGACGAGAGTTTCACAGAAATGTAAATAAATACTATAATAAAAATGGCATGGGGAAACAACATTTTCTTATATTTTAATCTGTTTCGAAGCCTACCTGGAAGTGTGTTTACAAGACGACGAAAGTTCAGATCATACATTTATACCATTGGAACCCGATTACAAAATAAATACCATTTTTAAATTGTTAGATATAATTCTCAATTCAGTTTTTAACCTAATATTCCATGACAGCATTAGGGTACAGAACCAACCATCGATCATGTTATTTTTAAGGTATATAGGTTTGTATACTTCGATACGGCTGTCATGATTTATCCGTCAGAGTTAATCAGATATTTGGTCACCAATTTCGTACCTGAAATATTGCCTAGAAATATTTTGGTGGCGCATTGTAATAATTTCAACAATTAGCAACAAGTAGAGACCCTTCTTACGCGCAGGATATTCTATTTCTTTTGCATATATTTTAAATTCACAATTTTATTTACATACATATATTTTGGTTTATACGAAGGCATTTCGTAAGCCCGTTTACTTTCATTTTCTATATATACATATTATATTACCGCTCCACACTAAAAATTACTAAATCTCTCAAGAGTTTCCCAATTGCAGATGTTTTGTGTTAACGAATAACATCCAATGATCTTATTATATAATGATTTTCATATTCTCTTGATCTAAATCGTCCCACCTTCATTAGCGATCTCTGACGTTTCGAACTTTCAATAAATGTTAAATATCTATGTTGTTATTTAAGGAGTTCTTCAATGTATCTACAGACACACGCACGCGCATACACAAATGCAAATGCTTATATGTTTCTCTAAACGTATGTATATAGGTTATATAAATGCGTTTCTATGACTACGTATGTGTTGCGCGTGTGTGTACGTATAGGGATCTATTGGTATGTTCATTGACGTGTGTCATTGGAAAACGATAAGAAGAAAGGGTGCTACGAATTTGCCGCATTTTCTAAATTTTCCAGTGATAATATATACTGTTATATAGCTTTATCGCAAAATAGGAAAAACAAAATATTAGAGAGAGAGAGAGAGAGAGAGAGAGAGAGAGAGAGAGAGAGAGAGAGAGAGAGAGAGAGAGAGAGAGAGAGAGAGAGAGATCTGTGTAATTCAATATCTGAATATATTTCCATCAACGCTACTTAGTGTGCCTGTATTTGATCAATTCCGGTTTGATGAAGCTTTGCACACGTCGGCAAATTTACCATTTGCTATTCTTAATATAAGAACGGCAGCATTTGGCCGAGTATGAGCAATAGATTCGGTGTCCGTCGCTAATGAAGCGTAACGATGCAGAAACAGGTGAACTCGGTTCCAATGACGTCATTCATTGTGGTTGGTTATCTGAAAGGAGAATTTCACTCTCGAGATAATTTCTACGGCGAAACTCTTTTCACGTTTGAGTGTATACAAACGTGTTCAATATAATTATATACATCTGTACTGCAACGTTGTTCAATGCGCCTATTGTTAAACTGTATATATATATATATATATATATATATATACGTGTGTGTGTGTGTGTGTGTGTATTGTGTGTGTGTCTGTATGCTTTGAGAAATTATTATTCAGTAAATTGTAATGATCTACAAAATTGCTATTCTTTGAAGTGTTATAATGTAAACAGCGTGTGATGGGGGATATAAAAGCATAACTAGATCAGGGGGTAAGGAGCAATATTCATAGCAATATTTATCAGCCCGAAATGCTGATTTTTTGGCTAAAAGGTGACACGCATTCGAAGAAATAATAAGTTATGCTTCTGCCAGTATTTATCTATTTTGTGTGCTCCACAGGTGGTATATGTCGCATAATTGATTCGACTTCACATCACGTACCTTATTGTTTGTTCGTATGCATGTATCTATGCAGTTATGTATGTGCATATATACGTACAAACATACAAGCATATAAATATATACACGCATACATACATATATATATATATATATATATATATGTATATATATATATATATGTATATATATA
>NC_068989.1:45363114-45363936 GCF_001194135.2 Octopus bimaculoides | reverse complement strand
ATATAATACATGCACAGTCCATGGCTGTCGTGCACGCTGCAAACGAATAGAGTTATATTGCACAAGAGTAGGGGCAGAGAGACAGCAGATCCCTTGGTAAAGGTCTGCTTGGGTTTAGCATTAATGGTGCAGCAAAGAGGATATGTATGCCTTCCGTCAGAGAATCCGCAGGGAAAGCTATTAGATGAGTTTCTATTATGGGTTGGTTGGGGAGCAGATCCAGGGAACGATGTGGCTGAGATAAAAAAGCAATATGATCAACATCTGTAAATAATTTGGGCAAGCGAGAGGTTCTGATGTTGTATGAAGCGAAACTGCATTAGACCCTCTGAGATATAAATCAGAACTAATGTCTGTGATTTTCAGTGTGATCTTTCGTAATAGCATACATATGACTTGAATATGAAATCTCGTGTCAGATGATTCTATTGAACAGTTTGGAAGACACGGTCTTGTGCACTGTGTTACTAGCACGAATTTAATCCAAGTAGTAACTTCTGCCTGGTCTAAATCCGTACCTAATTTCAACGTACAATATGTCGATTTATATTTACGGTCCATTCCGAGTAGATCTACACATTTACTTCAACAAATTTTATGACTTCCCTGAACTATTCAATTTTGAGACGCGCTCTCATATAGCGTCCAGTTTCACATCATGCGTATATTTTAAGGCTATAGAAATTTGGGTGTCCAACGCTGCACGTCTCATCCGCAGCCGATATCAGGTACCGTTCACAAGCAAGAACTTATGTTTATATATATACATACATACATACATACATACATATATATATATATATATATATATATATATATATA
>NC_068989.1:45360701-45362315 GCF_001194135.2 Octopus bimaculoides | reverse complement strand
TATATAAAAACAAATAGTAAATGAGTATATGCATATATACGTACAAGTATGTGCATACCGACATCCACCTGTATGTATAGGTGCATATCTGGGTACAGGACATTGCAAACAAAACGTAGACAAGGAAACACGCAAGCCACATAGAGAACATTTTCCTTCATCAGCTACCCCCGTTTTAACACCGGCGTTTCGAAGAGCTGGATAGGACGCATCGTTAAAACGGCTTTTCCCATGGACCGCAAATTAAATTTGTATACACAAATTAAACCTTGCCATGGAGGAATGTAGTGGCGGACAAAAAACAAGACAGGAAAACAAACAGAAAGGCTATACGGCCAGACGGGAAGGCATGGCTGTGTGGCAAGTACTCTGCTTACCAACCACCTGTATATATAGGAATATATATATTTATATATATAGGTATATATATATGTATGTATATGTATATAAATATATATGTAGCTATTTATGTACTTATATATATATGTGTATATATATGTGTATATGTGTATGTATATATATGATTATATATATGTATATATATGTATATTTATATATTTATGTATATATATATGTCTGTGTATGTATTTAAATGTATATATGTATGTATATATGTGTATATATATGTGTGTATATATGTATATATACATAGATGCTCATGCAAAGAAAAAGTAAATATCCTATGATGAGTCTGTTTATATATAAGTTTTGTATATAAATTGTACCGTGCACACAAGGGGAGGGCCCTATGTTTACATTGGGGAGACGGCTGATTCATGCAAGAATCATAATCGTAACCATATCGCCAGCTTGAAGACGATCAATAAGTCATTGAACATCTTTGGCCGATTGGTTATGGCGACTGAAGGAGGATAAAATGAAGTACAGCATAACCTGGTCCATAGTAAGGCACGCGAAACCATGCGATATAATTTCCAGGAGATGTCGTCCCTGTCTAATCTGTGGACTAATGAGAAGATCATTAATAGAATTTCTGATAGACTTTCGAGATGACCACACGCATATAAATGCACTTTCACACTATGAAGTGTGAAGGAATTTTGGGTCAGTGTTAACACAATTTACATTAAGGTATGGATGTCTTAAATTTACTGTTAACCTCCTTATCCTTACAAACAACAAGTAGATAGTTAACTCACTGCGTGATCACGAGTGCACATAATTTCACGTGGTCCTATGTTCAGATTTTCGCGGATGCTTGTATATGCGAATGTGCTCGCACGATGCAGCTTGTCGAGGGCTTTTATACATCCGTAATATGTTAAATGTCATTTTATATAATTTTCTCACTGTATTGCGTGTTCGTTTCTCTTTTTCCATCTGTGATTTTATATTCGATTTTCTACGTACATGAAGGTATTTCCCCCGTCGGGCTGCTTTTCATTCTACAAAACAAGAAGTTACATTGCGGAACTAATATTTTAAGGAGTTAATTCTATTTATCACCTGACGAGATACATCCGCACCGATGGATGCACCTGAACCAGTTGTCGAGTGTCCCACGCATGAGTGATCGATGCTAGATGTGTCGAAACATTTGTCGTGATTACTAACAAATTTGCGTATATTCCATCTTCCGTCTCTCATATATAT
>NC_068989.1:45357171-45357983 GCF_001194135.2 Octopus bimaculoides | reverse complement strand
ATATATATATATATATATATATATATATATACATATCTGTGTGTGTATGTATATATATATATATGTGTGTGTGTGTTTGTGTGTATTTTTATCTATTCATATATACAGACGCACATATGCATGCACATGTATTATACACACACACACACACGTTTATAAATAATATATATATTCCCATTCATGCACTCAATATATATGTTAATCTGCACATATACATACAAATACACGCATATATAGCTTATATATGTGTGTGTTCATATGCATGTACATTTGTATGTATATATATATGTATGTCTGTATATCAGGAAAAGAAAAACAGTTATAATTATATTTTCTTCAGTTTATTTAGTACATCGTTTGAACGCAATATATAAAAACGAATATATTATCTGTCGTATTGTTTTCTTATATTTGGCCCTGTTTATATAGTATTATATATTATATAAAATAATATAATCTATACTATGACTAATGGAACTTTCCCAAATACACATTTAGAGTATATACGGTATCTGGTTATCTGCCGTTAAATTGTAGCACATTATGTATATAAGAATGTTTGTGTGTCTGCACACACACGTAGTTTATTAGTTTATTAGTTTATTAGGGTCTTCATGGTATCATATACATACACAGACATGGGTGTGTGTGTGTCTGCGTGCTCACGAGTGGCTTGGTGTGTGCACATGTATGTATGTATGTATGTATGTACAGTAGATTGCCTAAAATTATATAGGTCTCTCTTTTGTGTTCAAATCCCGAAATCATTGATATATAAGGATATATATATATATATATGTATATATATATAT
>NC_068989.1:45353862-45355068 GCF_001194135.2 Octopus bimaculoides | reverse complement strand
TATATATATATATATATATATATATATATATATATATATATATATGAGTGTGTATTTGTTTGTGCATATGTGTATTTATGAATATACATTATAGTATATATATGTATACACAATTATGCATGTCGTACACATACTCTCAATACATACATACATACATACATACATACATATACAAAGTTACGGTGAACATTCGTGGATATGTATGTATATGCCCATGCATGTATGTGTGAATGTATGTATGCATGAATGTATCTTTGCATATATGTATGCATGCATGTGTGTGTGAGTGTGTGCGTGTACATATATGTAAAATATATCTGAAGTTGAATTTTACAAACCGTTTATCCGGGTTTCTTAATACCGACACTGGGCCGCAATGGAAAAAATGGGAAACATGAACACACACACACATACAATGTGTTTATATATTTGTGAGTGTTTGTATGTGCGTAGAATTTTGTCGTGTCGTGTATATAAGTTATTTTCACAAGTACAAAAAACTTCAACTAATCCAACCGTTTATATACATATATATATGCGTGTGTGTGTGTGTGTATACACAGATATATATACACACACATGCAAGCATATATATACATGCATGTGTGTATATATTCATATGTGTGTGCGTGTGTATATATATATATATATATATATATATATATATATGTGTGTGTGTGTGTGTGTGTGTGTGTATATATGCATGTATCTATAAATGATAGAGGATCACAACAATTACATCAAGGACACCAAACAATAATAAAAAATCCATCACAATGTAATCCAACACCAACATTGCAGTCACCACCCTGGGTGTCACTTACCTGTTGATCGTTGAGAGCTGCTATCCAGGTTCAAATTCTCTTCACTGTTTGTCCCTGTATGGTTTGGTGAAGGCGTAATATTTCCCGCTTGTGTTAATATATTTTCAACACTGAAACCCAAGCGTCCGTTTTGGAAGGCTTGGTAATCGCATGGGCAATGGTGCATTGCTTGGTTTGACGAGAAGTTTAAAGGCCCATAAGCTGCCGTGGACAACTGATGGGCCATATAGCCCTGGAGCTGATGGGCAGCGATGGAATATCGAGATACTGGTGCGTACGGTGCAGAATCTAACAAATCCACGTGCGTGTTCATTTTTTATTCCTTCTGTTTTTTCCGTTTTTTCTGGTAAAGTTGCGTTTGTGTGTGTGTATGTTTTTTTTT
>NC_068989.1:45352250-45353852 GCF_001194135.2 Octopus bimaculoides | reverse complement strand
TTTTTTTGTTTTTTTTTTAGTAAAAGAAATTGTGTTAATACAGTGGGTTGGTGTTTGTGTTGTATCTGTTGTTGCTAATGATAACGATGGCGATGATGATGATGATGACGATGATGATGATGATGACGGCAATGATGTTGTTTGTTGTTGAGTGTGGGCTCTACATGGTCGTTGTAGCTATTGTGGCTTGTGTTGTAGTGACAGTGGGGTAGAGTTGTGGTTGCTAAGGCTTTCGTTTTGTTATTTAAAAAAAATGTTTGCCCTTTTATTTACATATATATATGTATGCATGTGTGAATGTATGTTTAAAGTAATGTTTCTAAAGCCATGTAACAAGTACATATATATATATATATCTATATAATATATATATATATATATATAAGCACGCACACGTAAAATATAGTCCTCGTATGATTTTAGCTGCTTGTATACTTTCAATGATTGCTTACTAGTAGTGAAATAGTGGAGTACTGGTGGCAGTTACAGTACTACAAACTAGTTAGTATATAGCTATTGTTTATAGTAGTTGTATAGCTGTGCCAACGTGTGTCTCATGTACTTTATGGTAAAGTTGTAGTGTATACACAATATGTGACGTGGTATTTCTCATTTCTCTTAGTATATAGCATAGCGAATCTAATATACACGAAGCAGTATGTGTATGCGTGTGTATGCTTGCAGTATGACTGTAATACAGTATAGGTATATACAACAGTGTAGTTTTGCTATAGCTGCGATAAGGTATGACTTCATAGCTTCCTTTTCCGCCTTTCTTTCACTTTTCTTTCATTTTTGATTATTGTTACTATTATTACTCTTCTTATTACTATTTTTCTATACGGTGCAATTTTCCAACTTATAGTTCGGCTTTGCTTTTCATCCTTACAGAGGTCAATCTGTTAAATACCAGTAATATACACCTGCAATCATACATACATATCTTATATATATATATATATATATATATATATATACACCGCTCACTTTGCGATATATGTATATATATATATATATATATATATATGGTAATGATGGTTTTATATACCCTCTCCTTCTCTCTTAAAAAATTGGTCTTGTGCCTGAGAAGTTCATTATAATTAATTGCCGTTGTTATTGTCGCAGTAAAGTTCCTGTTGTTATTGTGGTTGTTATTGGTGTTGGTGATGTTAATGTTCTCGTCGTAGTCGGCTTTTTTTTTTCTTTTTCTTTTTCTGCCTTTGTTTGTTATGTTTTCTTATGTCTCTCTCTCTCTCTCTCTCTCTCTCTCTCTCTCTCTCTCTCTCTTTTTCTCCTACTTCTTTTTCTTCTTCGTTGTTGCTATAATATACTTTCCTTTTTCCCGAAATGGAGAAACACGGAAGATACGAAGAGGGGAAGAAGAAGAAGAAAGAAAGAGAGGGATGAGGAAAGAGAGAAAGAACGAGAAGGGAAAGCGAATGGGTGTGAGAGAGCTACAATAAAGAGAAGTAAAAAAAGGAAAGACAGAAAGAGGGTGTGGAACGTGTGCATATATGTGGGTATGTATATCTGTATAGTATGTGTAGGTATATAAACATATATATAAACATATATATATATATATATATATATATATATATA
>NC_068989.1:45348613-45349841 GCF_001194135.2 Octopus bimaculoides | reverse complement strand
TATAAGCTAAGTTACAGGGACGTAAACACACCAACACCAATTGTAATGCATTGGCGGAGCGATGAGAAACACACACATACATTATATATATATATATATATATATATATATATATATATATATATGACAGGCTTCTTTCAGTTTCCATCTGCCAAATCCACTCGCAAGGCTTTGGTCAGATTGAAGCTATAGTAGCAGAGAAAGTTGCCTAAGGCGCCACGCAGTGGAACTGAACCCGAAACCATGTCGTTGGGAAGCAAACTTCTCACCGCCACGCCTATATACAAACGTGCGTGCGTAGAAATAGATACACATAGATAAGCACACAGATAGACAGACAGGCAGACAGACAGGCAGACAGACAGTTAGACAGATTGGCATATAGGCAGAAAGACAGCTAACCAGGTAGACACGCATACATTCTTCATGTGTGTGTGTCTACATGCATGTATATACGCTTCCACAACATGAGTGTGTATGTACGTATATAAGGAGAGGGGGAGAAAGAGAGAGATAGGCTCAACCAAAGTTGTGTGAGTGAAATAGGGTAGACAGGATCAGTGGGAGCAGGTCGAATGGATTGCACACGTAATTAAGTTTCCCAGCTTTATAATACTGTCACGCTGGCTCCACCTGAAAATCACATTAAGGATACAGATGCTAATGGAATGTTTAAATCCTTACACGCTAAATTAAATAGAAAGTAGTTCTGGATATTCATCGTCGAAACAGACAGAGATCCATTTGTACTGTCCACATCCATAAGTATTTCTTTATCGAATTATCTATCTACCCATCTATCTATCCGAATGGATGGATGGATGGATGGATGGGTAGATGCAGGCATGGTTGTGTGGTAAGAATTTTGCTCCCCAACCACATGATTTCTGGTTCAGTCCTACCGGTTGGACCCTTAGACAAATATCTTCTCTTATAGTTACGGGCCAGTTAAAGTTTTGTGAGTGAATTTGGTAGACAGAAACTGGAAGAAACCCGTCGTTGATACATACATACATACACTGGCTCGGGAACAAAATTTGCTAAGGGGTTTCAAATCCAGGTCCAAATTTTTTTTACGAAGTCTTATTGTTTTTTTTTTTTAATCTATTTTAGTTCTTTGAGAAGAAACCTAACTTCAAACTACTTTTTACAGATCACTTTTTATGCACTACTTTTTAAGCCTAAGAAAAGTAAGCAAGGGCGCAACTTTTGATTTTGCAATCTTCCA
>NC_068989.1:45342600-45346582 GCF_001194135.2 Octopus bimaculoides | reverse complement strand
CTAGAGACCTCGACGTCGAAAGCGATGGATGGTTGTTTGAAGGTGGTGAGCTGGCAGAATCGTTAGCACGCCAAGCAAAATGCTTAACAGCATTTCGTCTGTCTTTACGTTCTGAGTTCGAAATTTCACTAAGGTAGACTTCGTTTTCTATCCTTTCATGGTTGATAAAATAAGTACCAGTTGAACACTGGAGTAGATTTAATCGGCATACCCACTCCTCCGAAATTGCTGGCCTTATGCCAATTTTTGAAAACATTTGTTTGTTTGCGACACTGTAATATAGCTGTTTGGCAGTAAGTTACCAAGAACATAAATATTTGACTTAAATGTATGTAGTGAGGTCATCTGATCGACCAACCCAGTCTTGGGCAAATTGCAGCCACGGGATTCTCAATGGTATAGCTAACGGACAGTTATCTTGGAATTTTTGTTAGTGCGGACCGCCTGATGATGAACCATGTCTCATGCGACCCATAAATAGTTGCCTAAGCCCAGACAACCCATTTAAGTGGTACTCCAGCACAACCACAGACCGCAACATGTAAAATGATTCTAAAATTTATACAATACGTAAAACAACTGACTAATTCTTAGAAACATACAAGATTAGTAACGTATCGGTTTTCTACTCAGCTCTTACTTATGATAAAATGCATACAGTAATTTCGTCTTACTTGTTCGCTCAATTCCCATATTTTCATTATCTTGTATTTTTATGTATATATCATGTTTTAAACCTGGTGGTCGACAATAGCTTAAATATGTACATATCTTCTTTTTTCTTTTACATGTTTCAATCATTTGACTGCAGCCATGCTGGGGAACCTACTGGGGCACTGCTTTTAATGGCTTCAGTGACACTCTATTAAATTTGATACTTATTGTATCGGTTCTGATGCCAAACTGTTATGTTCCAGGGACGTAAACACACCGGCACCGGTGATCAAGCGGTAGTGTGGTTTCCTAAACCCTGAAAAAGAACCCGGAGAGTTAGGCCTCAAACCAAGCCTGTTACGATACCCTTAAAACCAGCAACTTTCCAGCACACCCTCGTATACATACATACATACGTACATATATACATAAAACGAGATCCTTTCAGTTTCAGTCTACTAAACACACTCACAAGACTTTGGTCAGTCCAGTGCTATAATACTAAAAAATTGCCCAAGGTGATTCTACTATAGGATTGAACTCAAGACCACATGGATGGGAAGCAAGCTTCTTATCCACACAGCCACGCCTACACATATATTTATATACTTTCGATTGGTATTTAATTTTCAAATGCCTTTAGTTTTTCAGCCAAAAATCTGAAGTATTTGACACTTTGTGCTTATTGAGTAGATCATAATGTGGTGGAAACTATTTACGAGCTTATATAGTCAAGCAACCAGTGACGTGTATCTATATAAGTTTCGCAGGCATGACTCTTCAAATATATAACCTCATCTATATGTACATCTCTCATTTCTTTCTCTCTTTCTCTTTATACACATGCATCTATATATATACTGTAAATATTTATATAAAAAACAATGAACATTATACGCACACAGATAACACTTACATAAATACGCAAAATATATGCATACTGCATACAAATATATATATATATATATATATATATATATATATATAAACGCATGCGTAAGTATAGGCACACAAAGCAAACTGATCTTCAGACATATACAAAAACAAGCACACAATCCCAAACAAATATATACATAAATACGAATGAAGCAGCGATTTCCTGTTATGTATTTATTTATACATTTATGCATTTTTGAAAGCAGTGGAACCAGCAGTTGCCTGACTATTGCAACAGAGAAGCACCATATTGTAGTACGCTTGGTTTGACACATAATAGAAACTAATCGGCTAAGAAAATGGATTAGTTATTTTTATGTAGAAATCAAAACTTTTATTGGTCACATGTTTGTTTATTCCAATGTTGTACCACGTTTTGTCAGGATGGAGTGAACATGAGTTTCCAGCTCTTTGTAAAGGTTTCTTCCTTAGTTCTGTATATTTATAAATATACAAGACAATGGATGTGATTTGAAAGGGATTTGGATGTTGTTTCTAAAAGTTCCATTTCCGTGTCGTACAATCATATATCATTATATATACACAAGGTAGATGAATTTCAAAAGCAAATGAGTAAAGAGAAATTTAAGATTATTTGAACAAAAAGAATATGTTCACATTTGTTAATATTTGCTACGAAAATTTAAATATTACATTCAAACAGAATGTTACTCTGTACATTGAAGGAAATGTCATATAATCTTTCAGACTTACACACAAATTAAAATATATATGGTCCATTTTGTAGTTTACACACACACACACACACACACGTATGTGTATACATACGTATGTATATATGTCGGTGTGGTTATATATATATATATATAGGGAGGGAGAATTCACAAAAAAACAAAAGACGAAAACAGGTGGTGTAGAAAACAAACAGATGTATTAGTATAACGCTCGGGAATTGAAAAAGGCTTTACCGTTTCGAGCCTACGATCTTCCACAGAAAGGAATACAGAAAGAAACACGGAGAGAAAGAAGGAGAGAAAAAATGTGTGTAGTGGCTAGCAATCTATCATGGTGAATGCCGGCCAAAAGGGCCACACAGGAGAGCTAAGAAGAAGGGGAGATAACAATATAGTAGTGATCCCAAAACGAAGGTGCGCGTGTGTGTAAGAGAGTACGTATGTGCGTGTGAAAGAGGGCTGGTGATCTTGACGTGTGCGTATGTGTATGTGTAGGTGTGGAAATGTGGGGATGGGGTGGGCTTATGAGGGAGGGTTGACGATGAAGGGGGAAGGGGAAGGTGGGAATGAGAGAAGTGAGAAAGAGAGAAAGAGAGTAGGGATGAAGAGAAGTAGGAAGAGAGAAAGAGAGTAGGGGTGAAGAGAGGAAGTAGATGCCAGAGCAAGAGAGGAGAGGTAGGTAGGAGTAAGTAGGTGTGAGAGGAAGGAGTCTAAATGTTCGCGGAAGAGTGAGGTTGCACCGATACAGTCGTCGATATATACATATATACATGCAGTAAATGCCTGTATGGTTTATGTATGTGTGCATGCATATGCACACGCTCATACACTGCAATCAGTATCCACAAACAAATGTATGCATCGATACATGAGTTCAAATTCCGCCGAGGTCAACTTTGCGATACTTTGCGTTTCATCTTTTTGGTGTCAATAAAATAGGTACCAGTTGAGCACTAGGGTCGATATAATCGAACTCCACCTGAAATTGCTGACTTTGTGCCAAAATTTGGAACCAATATGTTATATTGCAAAAATACATGACCCAATTTGCAGTCATATTTGTTTATTCCGAAGTTTTACCAATTTTCAGACTTTTCCGATGACACGCAGGTGCCAACGAATGGTTGAATGACCAAATCCAAGTTTCTCTGCTAGCTCCTCAACAGTTAGGATGAGATTTTGTTCCACTAGGGTTTGCAGGACGTCCTTCTCGAGCTCTACAGATCTTCCAAGACAAGGATCGTCTTTTGGGCTGTAGTTTCTGGCTTGGAATTTCTGGAAACACCGTTGACATTGGTTGACATTGTCCGATACCCATATATTGCATTAATATTACCCGCATTTTCCGTTGCATTTTTGCTTTTATTGGACTCCGGCTGAATATGCTCTTTTGTCACTTCCATTATAGCTTTGACAAAATAACTGTTTAAAATCGAACTGCACTTTTCAAAGCTTCGACTAAGAATATGAACAAGGTAAAATCACTACCTGTTTTTATAGCAAGTTGATGCAGGTAGTTTATCCCGTCCCCCTCCGACTTTTTATTCATGCATTTTAAAAAACCGCATTATTTAGGAGATGACCCAATACATTTCATAAACACACACACACACACACACGCGCACACACACGCGCACACACACACACACACACACAAACACACACACACACACACACATATATATATATATATATAT
>NC_068989.1:45337196-45342471 GCF_001194135.2 Octopus bimaculoides | reverse complement strand
TATATATATACTTTTATACAAAGTCATTTTCCTTTCTATATTTTCTTTCTTATTTCTGCTCCTATTTCTGTTATAGACACCTTTTGCTTAGTTTGATGACTGTCCAGTAATCTAAACACTACACTATATAAATATATTATGTTTTCTATTGTGTATTTTAACACTTCTTTGTAAACTGAAGCACAAACATACATACAAGCATATATATACATGAATGTGTGTACAGGATGGCGGGACAGGTTTTCTTTCAAACGCCATAATTTATTGACACCTGCTTTCAAGTAGTTTCGAAGCTACAGAACAACGCAGAAACAAATTTACCTACACATGTGAAGCAGATAAGCACACTCAGTAAACAATAACTAACCACAACTATGCTAACATCACATGGACTAAGTGCACCCAAGTTGTTGATTGAGTGAATGTGATTTAAAAATCAGGGCACATCTATTACACCCAACCACAAACTAACGCTTACAATATGTTCCAAATATAAGGTGGTGAGCTGGGCAAAACTGTTAGCACAATGGGCAAAATGTTTAGCAGCATTTCGTCCATTTTATGTCCTGAGTTAAAATTCCGCCTAAATTGTCTTTGCTTTTCATCCTTTCGGGGATCGATAAAATAAGCACCAGTTGAGTGCTGGGATCGATGTAATCGACTAGCCCTCTCCACCTTATGCTAAAGGTTGAAACCAATATTGATTTCAAAATTTAAGAAAAGCGGTAAGCTGGCAGAATCGGTAGCAAACCGGTCAAATTGTTACGCAGTATTTCGCCCGTCTTTTAGTTCTGAATTCAAATTCCACCGAGGCCATCTTTGCCTTTCATCCTTTCGAGGTCGATAAAATAAGTACCAGTTTAGTGCTGGTGTCGATGTAATCGACTTATTCCCTACTCAGAAAATTGCTGACCAAAATTTGAAATCAGTATGTTCCAAATATACCCTAATAGTATTTTAAAAAATACTTTTTCTTCATGATGAAATCACAGAAGTATTTTGTACATTTATGCATTATACAAATTGTTGTTTTAAATCTTAGGGACTCAAACGCTTCGACTGTCATGTATATTAAAGAAGCCTGAACAAGAGTACATAGTTGCATATTGGATAACACATTACTGCCCCATAAAAATTGAATTTGGTGGTTTTATTTAGACCAAAATACAAACAAAAAATATCCACCAGTGCCCATTAAATATGAATGAGATCTGTGATGGTTGTCTTTATAATATTATTGCCATGATCCTTTTCTGCAAATAACATAATGCATCAACAATATGCCATTAATATAACCATCTTAGGTCGAATAGCCCATCCCGTTCCAAAGGACCCCCTAAATAAAGTTTGTTTAAGGATATTGAGCGAAACACCCAAGTTTCCAAAGGTGAATTATTCAAACCCTACAGAATTCCTCTCAACACATGGCTATGATGCTCCCCATTACTTCTGCTCGTAAACAGAGACGAACATACCGTTAGCCATCGAGGGACATGCTCAACTGGTTAAGGTCAAACAACTGACAAGTAAATCTGTGGTACTGAGCAGAATATTTGTTGTAGCTCATTATTATTATTGTTATCATTATTATTATTAGTAAAGTGACAAGATAGCAGAATCGTTAGCGCTCCGGACAAAATTCTAAGCGGCATTTCTTCCGTGTTTATGTTTTGAGTTCGAATTGCGCAGAGGTCGACTTTGTCTTTCATCATTTCGGGGTCGATTAAATAAGTACCCGTTACGCACTGGGGTCGATGCTATCGACTCATTCCCTTCCCCCAAATTTCAGGTCTTGTGCCTATAGTAGAAAGGATTATTATTATTATTATTATTATTATTGTCGTTACTATTTGTATTGTTTGGACGCGTGTCGTATCGCTCGTAAGTTTAACTTTTTATTTGTATTTTCCAGAGTTGTTAATTATTTAAAGTTTGTTATTAAATATTAGCTGAAGCCACCAGAAACTCGTGATGCTGGTTGGCTTTGCTTGAATTCTTTTGTTTGAGTTTCTTTGGGGGCTCGGATTCGAAAAGAAAATTTTCAAGTTTATTTTTGAAAAATTATTCTTTAAAAACAAACATGGCGATATCTATCATGGAAGTAAGTCAGAAATAGCTGTAACAGAGTGTTGCAACACACGTCACATTTCTCTGCTATCACCCCTTACATGGAAGGGGAGGTAAATACTCACCAAATCCCAAAACCAGTTGACCACATGACTACTATAATGAGAAACAACAGCAGCAACGTTAACACAGCATGGCAGCATGGAAATTAAATTCCTAATGCAAAATTGAATTCCCTCCCAACGAAAGCGATAATTCTGCAGTCATCGACCTACAAAACAAAACAGAAAAAAAATTTAAAACACGACATCAACACTACCATGAACAGAAGGGAAAAACAAAATCAGTAGTTCCACAAATGGCAACAATATCAACGTGAATAATAATAACAACATCAATATATTTGCTGCAACGGCTGCAAAAGGAGCTGAACTCTTTAGTATGAATCGTTTTTGAAAAACGATATATGTCTGGTCTAAGTGGCCAAATCGATCAGACTTGAAAAATCATGGGCTAACGTAGCCTTCCTCACTGAAGTGTTAGCAGAGACACACACACACACACACACACACACACACACACACACAAACTAGTAATGTATAGAGGTATTTCCATAAACACAAAAGGGTGGGACACAGCGAGTCAGACTGACGTTGAAGGGCGCTAAATGAAATAATGGCTGACGCAGTATATCTCAAGGGCGAAGCAATTTGCAGGCATTTCAGTTCCCTTCAAAAGTGAAGTTCTGACTGTCAAGCATTCCGTGGTTCACTGTCGGAGCTATAAATATGTTCTCCGTCAATTATATTTAGGAAGGAGAACAGTGAGAATTAAGATCTCAATGAATCCACCTAAGATGGATTTTAGCATGCATCGTTTTAGAAGGAAGTAACAACACCCTCCAGGCGAAGCGAATAAGGCAACGGGATTTCTTCAGACGTTTGAAGGTTTTTCCTTGGTGTGGCTCGTTCTTTAGCGCTAGTGGGAGATTGGAATGCCATCTTGAATGTATGCCTGGACTGTGTGGAGTTAGCCGATAGGATACGTGTGTAAAAGTCTCACAAACTTGCTCAATCACTTCCAAGCTGCTGATAGGTACCGACTAGGTTTCCCAAGTTTGTCAATGTGGACATAGGCAAACATCTTTGAATCGTTCGGGTTAGCAAGTTAGTCTATAGGAAATTATTCGGTGCAGCTGATGGTTCATAACCCTGAAATGGACTATTAGAATAGAGGCGTTAGGGTTTAGTAAATAAATAACGTTGGAGTATTTTAGAATAGAGGAATATCTTGTTAGGAATCTAGTAGAATATCTTGTAAGGAAGCGTTTAGTAAAGGCATAGCGGCGAGATTGGCACGTGATCAATTCTTCAATGCCAAGCACAAAGGTTGCGTTTTCAGGGCAAGAGCGCGGTCTCTAAGACACGAAGGGATGAAAGCCGTTCGATGGGCCCGGGTGGCGGAGTCGCAACGTGGACACAAAGCCCCGATTCGGTCTTTAGCAGGACGGGCTCTTTTTACTCGAATCCAAGAAGATGTGTGCAGAATTTAAGAAACATTTTGCCAATCTGTACGGAGCGCGCGGTAGGTGGGGGAATGGAGTGGGATTTCACTTTCTACTTCGATGATATGCCGCGCCTTTCCGCGAGGGTTGCGGTGTTCTACGAAATGCTGATAACAGACGAAGACATTTGGGACATGATGACTAGCTGCACAAGGGAGAAGTCTCCGGAGATGGATGGTTCACCCTTCGTGCTTATCTTCATATACCAAACTTGTTCGGCGATATCTTGGCTCATGTCTAGTGCAACTGGAGCGCTTATTCTTCTGCTTTCTGTGGAAGGGACGGGTTCCGCTTGTTAGGTGGTCCATTTGCTGTCAGCAGCCGCTGCGAGAAGGGCTGGGCATACCGTGGCTAATGATGAGCAGATATGGCGAGGCTGGTCTGTGTGAATGGGCCTACTCTGAATATGCACCTGTAGGTCGAATGAAATTCATGTTCTGAGTTCAAACTCCTTCACGATTGACATTGTCTTTTTTCCTTTTCGTGGTATATAAACGAAAGTTACTTGTGAAGTATTGGATTTGATGGCATGGCGTAACTCTATTCTAAATTTCAAATCATGCAATTATATTAGAAATGACATAATTTTATTCAGATGATGTGGTTGAGATC
This sequence comes from Octopus bimaculoides, assembly GCF_001194135.2. Lineage (NCBI taxonomy): Eukaryota > Metazoa > Mollusca > Cephalopoda > Octopoda > Octopodidae > Octopus > Octopus bimaculoides. Next base: position 45,338,228 of record NC_068989.1, on the reverse strand, counting down.
ATGACACAGTAAAGGGCTTAAAAAAGCCACTAGAGAAATACCAAGAATCCAATACACAAATATACACACACGTACATGTATAGGTGCATGTATCTATAGTTGGTAGATCAACTGATTTGTGGAATCTGCTCTGCTCTTTGGCTACAGCAGTTTGCATATACATGATCCCAGAAGTTACATTTATAAATTTTTGTTTGCATAACCACCCACGCACATAAAAAACCACATGTGTATTCATGTGTATGAATGTGTGTGTGTGTGTGTGTGTGTGCGTGTGTGTGTATGTGTCCAATAGAAACAGAGACATCTTGTGAACAATAGGCGAAAGGCAGACGATATTGTCAAAGCCGAATGATACAAAAAGTAAAAAAAAAAAAAGAAAACGAACAAAGAATTGCAAACAGCTGTCAAAATACAAAGGGATAATAGGAAAAACCTACAAGACAAAATAGAACTACTCGTAGTTGACTTGAAGAACAATAATAGTCATTGCTTTTATCAAGACAGTCCGAGAAATGAAAGAAAGAGCGCAGAAAAACATACAATTAAATCAAAGATAAAGGGGTACCATGTATTTAAACACGGTTGAAGTATTTCGATATTTGAAAGATCACAATGAACAACGTTAAATTCCCACACAGTCCGGAAGCAATATCAGAAATATTCCGGGTGGTGTATTTGATGTTGATATTCATGCAGAAATAAGTAAGATAGTAACAAAAGCAATGAAGAGAATAAATATTCGAAAAACGTTCTAAACAGTTACCATAACTGCCGAAGTCCTAACATTTAGCACCTTTTACTTGTTTCATTCATTAGACTGCGGCCATGCTGGGGCACGGCGTTGAAGAAATTTTAGCCGCATGAATCGATCCTAGTACTTATTTATGATTTTTTAAAAACCTGTTACTTATTCTAACGGTCTCTTCTGCTGAACCGCTTAATTACGGGAACGTAAACATACCAGGATCGGTTGTCAAGAGGTGGTGGGATACAAACACAAATAAATAACTAACCATATATATATATATA
>NC_068989.1:45329996-45336847 GCF_001194135.2 Octopus bimaculoides | reverse complement strand
TACGCAAATTAAATCTAGCCATGGAGGAATGTAGTGGCGGACAAAAAACAAGACAGGAAAACAAACAGAAAAGGCTTTACAGCCAGACGAGAAAAATTATGTGTGTGTATATATATATATATATATATATATATATGTTTCCGTCCACCAAATCATAAGGATTTTGGGCTTTTGGTCGGCCCGAGGCTATAATAAACAACACTTGCCCAATACTTCGCGCATTGGACTAGTAGCAGAAGAGGTTCTTTATATCTTTTTATGTATTTTAGCATTTCGAGAAAGCTTCAACAACGATTGTCTCTTTCATGGGATTCTAGAATAGAGATACGTCGGTGACCCTAAGAGTAGGTATTGCAGATTAGTGTTGAGAAACCTACTGTAATTTATTCCAAAATTAAGACCTTTTTAAATTTTGTTTTGCTTTCCGCCGGGTTTGAAACCAGGCCCCACTCGATTCACTGAGATGTAGTTTGATGACATCTTTATAGCGGATTTTCACGCACCCACTTCGACAGACGGACGTTTTTGAAATGGCTATTACTCAGCCCCAGGGGGAGGGACATATGTCCGACAGGTATTATTCAGTCCGTTGTGTCTTAGCATTTTCGTCCCCTTTTCAGATGAAGCCATGGCGCTGTGGCCGATAGAGCATCGCGTGTTTGCCTACGACAGTTACGTGAAGAATAGCGAGTATGTCACAACAGTTCAGTGTGAGTTTCAGCGTGACTTCAACATTCACCGAAATCAGGCCGTTCCAACCCGTTACACAATCTTCCGTTGGGTGTATGCATTTCGTACACGAGGTACACTAATGAATAGGAGACTGGTGGAAGCGTCACAAAAGGGTACGGAACCCGGAAAACGTGAAACACGTCAGACAAGCTGTGATATGGAATCCAAATCACTCTGCTCGGAGACATTCCACTGAACTTGGCATCGGTAATCGATCGTTAAAGCGTATTTTGCACGAAGACCTGCTTTTCTACTTGTACTAAGTGGTCATTGGGCAACTGTTGAAATCATGGGACTATGCACAGCGGTTAACTTCGCATGTCAAATGGAAGCAATTTTTGAGGCAAATGACAACCTCATCTTGTTAATGGGTGATGAAGCTCATTTTCGTCTCAGTAGCATTGTGAATCAACAGAACTGTCGTTATTGGGCTCTGGAAAATCCGAGAGAACTACACGAAAGACCAGTGCATAGCACAAAAGTGACGGTCTGGTGTGCTGTTGGAAAAGCTGCAGTCATTGCTCTTTACTTTTTTGAAGACAATAATGGAAATCATATTACTGTGAACTGCGAGCTGATGAACAACTTCTTTGTGAGTGAATTACGACGAAAAGGTATGCCTCTTCGACGTATGTGGTTTCAGCAGGATAGGCGTACGGTCCACACAGCCAGAGCGTCAATGAACGTTCTTTGCCCTCTCTTCGGTGACAGCCTCATTTCCAGGTTTGCTGACATTCCTTGGCCCCATCGGTCACTTGATTTGTCCATGTGTGATTATTTTTCTTGTAAGGAAACCTCAAGGTACGTATGTATGGGTATAAGCCCCGTACATTGGATGATCTGAAGGTAGCTATTCGCGTGAAAGTCGCCCAAATCGACAGAGCTATGCTGGAGAGAGCGGAAGCCAACTTTCAAGAACTCCTTCAGAAATGCATCAATGAAAACGGGCACCATATGGTGGATGTTGTTTTCCACAATTGATTTTGACAAATGCTAATTCAATGCAGACCGTGTCCAAAGTACGCATCGCATTCTCATATACTACTGAGATTCCATCAATGAACAAGTAATTGTAGACTGCTAAAGTCCCTTTTAAACAAGTGTAAGTTGCGCAAATTTCCACGTCAATTCCTAAGGTATTTGTAGACCCTTATACTTTCCGGGTGGTCCCAGATTATGAGTTCAATAAAGGCAACAACATATCGGCAAGTGCGAGGTATATTAATGCAGTATATAGGGATAGGATTATAAGCATAAGCCAATGTCAACGGTTGTTCCAGAAATTCTGAGCTGAAAACTACAGCCTAGAAGATGATCCTCGTCCTGGAAGATCTGGAGAGCTCGACAAAGACGTCCTGCAAACCCCGGTGTAACAAGATCTCATCGTAGCTGTTGAGGAACTAGCAGAGAAGCTTGAATCTCGTCATTCAACCAGTCATTCAAGTCAACGCTAAAAGAAAGACGACAATCGTTGGTTTCAAGACGAAAAGTATTCTTCCATCAAGATAATGCTCAGCTACATACAACGAGGATGACATTCGAAAGGCTGAAGCACTCTGAATGGGAAACGATGCCCCACCCACCATATTAGCCGGACATTGCTCCATCAGGTTATCAACTGGAAGGCCCCGGGACCAGATGGAGTTCAAGGCTACTGGATCAAAAGATCTTGTTAAATGCCAACCAAGTAACACTAGAGTGGGTAGGACAGTGCTGTGCCTGAAAAACATCGGAAAAGGCAATACGGTAGACAATTACAGGCCGATATCCTGCTTGCCACGTATGTGGAAATTATTGACTGGAATAGTCGCAGAGTCAATGTACGATCATCTGGAAAAAAATGGAGTCCTGCCACATGAGCAGAAGGGTTGCAAGCGTAAGTGCAGAGGTACCAAGGATCAACTCCTGATAGACAAAACTGTACTCAGACTGCAAAAGGAGGAAAACTAACTTAGCTATGTCATGGATCGACTATCGTAAGGCGTACGATATGATCCCACATTCTTGGATTATGGGGTGCACGAACCTATTTGGTATTACATCGAATGTCGAGCGATTGCTTGGAAAACGTATGGCGAATTGTAGGACGGACCTGACAGCATACGGAAGAAGTTTAGGGACAGTAGAAATTAGGAGGGGCATCTTCCAAGGGGACTGCCTGCCCCCACTGATCTTTGTACTGTGAATGATACCACTAACACTGATTCTGAGGAAAGCAAAACCTGGGTATGTATTCAAAAGCCGCCAACGATAAATCAACCATTTGTTATTCACGGATGACCTCAAAATTTATGGTAAAGATGACCTCAAACTCTATTCATGGGTGACCTCAAGCTTTACGGTAAAGATGAAGCCCAAGTCAATTCCCTCGTTGATACGGTGTATACCTACAGTGCTGATATGAGAATGGAGTTCGGACTGAGAAAGTGTGGTGTGTTAGTCTTGAAGAGAGGCAAAATCAAATGTACCGTCGGGGGAGGTTATGAAGCAGATAGAAGAGACGGGCTATACGTACTTGCGGATTTTGGAAATGGATGAATTGATGGAGAAAGAAATGACAGAAAAATTTAAGGTGGAGACTGAGACTGATCCTTAAGTCGAAATTAAACGGACGGAATAAAATCGACACTATCAACACCTGGGCGGTTTCACTCGTTAGATATGGAGCGGGGTAATCGCATGAACAGGAGACGAACTAAGCAGCTTAGACAGAAAGACAAGGAAGTTACTAACTAGATATGGGTCACTCCACCCAAAAGGTGGCACAGACAGACTGTATGTACCAAAAAAAAGAGGGAGAAGAGGACTTATTGGATGCGAACACAGCATTAGAGCAGAAGAAAGCAACATAGCATGGTATGTAAAAAATGCCACAGAACCGCTATTATTAGAAGTAAGAAGGTCAGGCTTGTGTAGGATGAAAGAGTGCAAAGATAAATCACTATACAGGAAATTGAAAACGGATGAAACTGAAAATACGTGGGTGAAGAAAAGAATGCATGGACAATTTCATAGGGATGCTGAAGATAAAACAGACAGAGAAAAAATATGACTGTAGATAACTAAAATTGATTTAAAACCGGAAACGGAGGCTCTGATCTGTGCTGCCCAAGAGCAAGCACTAAGAACAAACTACATAAAATACAGAATAGACAACACAGCACAAAGTGATAAGTGCAGAATCTGTGAACAAAACGGTAAATCCGTATGGCATATTACCAACCAATGTACGCCACTAGCCCAGAAGGAATATAAGAGACGCCACAACAATATAGCAAGGCTTGTCCATTGGACACTTTGCCACAAGTATTGACTTGATAGAGCAAAAATTGGTACGACCACAAACCTGAATGCATCTTCGAAAATAGAAATGCAAAGATCCTATGGGATTCTATGATTCAGTGCGACCATGAGATAGAGAATAGGAAGCCAGACATAGTCTTAATTGAGAAAGAAAACAAACTATGGTGGATCATAGATATAGCATGCCCAGCTGGCAACAAGGTATGCGATAAGGAAGAAAGTAGAGTTGAGAGATGTGACAGGTTAGCTTGGGAAGTGAAGCAGTTGTGGTCGATGAAAAAAGTAGCAGTAGTACCATTGTACCAATAATTGACGGAGCCCTGGGAACAGTGAGCAAAAGCTTCGAGAAGTACTTGGAACAAATAGGGGTTGCAATAAGGGTGGAGCACTTGCAGAAAACAGCACTGCTTATAACCGCTCGAATACTCCGGAAGGCGCCCGAAAAACAAGGTGTGTTACCTTAGTTCACTGGTAGTCAACAGCTGACACCGTAGTACATCTCCAGCGTTAGAAGCTGTGCAAAGGTAATAATAATAATAATAATAATAATAATTATTATTATTATTATTATTATTATTATTATTATTATTATTATTATTATAATGATAATGATAATGATAATAATGACGGACTCTCCCTTTGAAGACGACGTATGAAATTCAGCTTTTGCCGAACATTCTGTACATATGACTTGTTGATAGTGATGAAATGTTCGTACCGCACATTAGCTCACCCTGTCCATCAAATCGACATTATTTGAACAGGTGCACTTTGTACCGCGTATCACTTGTCGAAACGATCGCAGAGCACCATGAGATGAAGTGTTTTGCTCAAGAACACAACACACCACCCGGTCTAGGAATTGAAATCACGATCTAGTAATCGTGAGTGCAAAACCCTAACGACTAAGCTATGTGCCTTCACAATAATTATAATAATCCTTTCTATTATAGGCACAAGGCCTTAAATCCTGCGGGAGAGGACTAGTCGATTACATCGATCCCAGTGTTTCACTGGTACTTCATTTATGGACACCGAAAGGATGAAGGCAGAGTCGACCTCGGCGGAATTTGAAATCAGAATGTAGCGACGGGAGAAATACCGCTAAGCATTTCTTCCAGCGAGCTAACGATTCTGCCAGCTCACCGGCTATAATGATGATGATGATGATAATAATAATAATAATAATAATAATAATAATAATAATAATAATAATAATAATAATAATAATAATGGTGATTCCTTTCATTTGCCGTCAAGTGCGGAGGATGAGGGAGACAATAAGAAGATGCACAAAATTACATGCATACACACACACACACGCTCACAGACCTACTCATGCAGATACACATACACATAGGCACACACATGTACATATATTACATTATGTGTGTGCATGTATCTCTATATAAATACATACATACACTTACATGCATACGTACACACATGCGTATACTTAAATTATGTGCGTACATACGTGAATATATATACACTATATATATAAATCTTTATATATATATCATATATATATGTGTGTGTGTGTGTGTGTGTGTGTGTGTGTGTGTGTGTGTGCATGTATGTGCGTGTATATATTTATTAATACATACTCATAAAGGCATACGTCTGTACATACTATATATGCGGGTTTACGTACATATATACCACTCAACAATACCTCGTACAAAACTAAAAGAGAAAATGAGACAAAGAAAGAAAGAAAAAGAAGAAGAAAGAACGATAGACAGTCAGACAAATACATAAAGAGACGGGGAATGACACATGGACAGACAGACAGACGTATACATAAATAAGCAGATAGACAGACAGACAGACAGATACATAGATAGACAGATAGTTAGACAGACAGATACATAGATAGGCAGATAAAGAGATAGATTCATAGATAGGCAGACAGACACGTATACATTAGGCTGAGACAGAGACAGGCTGATAGACAGATAGACAGACAGACAGACAGACAGACACATAGACAGAGAGAGATACATAGGCAGACAGACCGACAAACAGATACATAGATAGTCAGACAGACAGATACATAGCTAGGCTGACAGACAGAGGCATAGATAGGCAGACAGACAGACAGACATCTACGCAGGCAGGCAGACAGACACATACGCAGGCAGGGAGACAGCCAGACACATACACACACATACACACACACACACATACACACACACACACACACACAGAGGCAGGGAGACAGCCACACACACACACACACACAAGCCGGTAGGCTGACAAACTGAAACAGATAGGCAGACAAACAGACAAACACAGACAGACAGACAAACACAGACAGACACACAGGCACACATACGCAGACAGACAGACATACGCACGCAGGCAGGCAGATTGACAGATAGGCACATATGTAAGCAGGCAAACACATAGGCAGACAGGCAAACAGAAACACAGACAGACAGACAGACAGACAGACAGACGCATACATAAGCAGATAGACAGACAGACACATACATAGCAGATAAACAGACAGACAGGCACATACATAGGCAGACAGGCAGACACATACATAAGCAGACAAGCAGAAAGACACATATATAAACAGACAGACAGGCACATACATAAGCAGACAAACAGACAGACACATATGTAAGCAGACAATCAGACATATACATAGGCAGACAGACAGACAGACAAAGACATAGATAGGCAGACAGACAAATAGAGAGATAGATGAATAGATATAGAAACAGACACACAGATAGATAGATAGATAGATAGATAGATAGATAGATAGATAGATAGATAGATAGATAGATAGATAGATAGATAGA
>NC_068989.1:45324744-45325949 GCF_001194135.2 Octopus bimaculoides | reverse complement strand
ATATATATGCATATATATATTATTTATATTATATATATGCATATATATATATTATTTATATTATATATATATATATGCATATATATATATTATTTATATTATATATATATATATATATATATATATGCATATATATATTATTTATATTATATATATGCATATATATATATATTATTTACATAGCCACCGTTTCTCTCTATAGCAATGTTCCACATCCGAATAAGAACATGTATCCCTGCACCATAAAATTCTGTTGAATGTTCTTTGTGCAACTTCTTCACTACAGTTTTCACTTCTTCGTCACTGGAATAATGTTTACCCGCCAAACCCTATTTCATGGGGCCGAAGAGATGATAGTCCAGTGACGAGGAAGCGAAAACAGTTGTGAAGAAGTGGCTCAAAGAACGTTCAGCAGAACTTTACGGGGCAAGGAAACATTTTCTCATTCGAAGGTGTAACATTACTATTGAGAGAAACGGTGACTATGTTGAGGAGTAGGGATGGGATCCACAGAGGAGCAGCTTCATTTTGATGTATGATACATGTTCCTGTGTTGGTAATTATACCTGTCCTAAACAAAATGGCATTAGTCTTTGACTCACCCTCGTATATATTATGTGTATATATATATATATATATATATGCAGCACAGAATTTTGTCAGTGAACAAGTCGCGGTCTCAAAGCGACGAAAATATTTTGACAAATTAAATTTAAATGTTGAAGTGAATCTAACGGATTTTGTGTGTTATTTTAAATGGCTTATAAACACCTTCCACGCTGCAATTGTCATATATATATATAATAGAAAAAATATATATGCATGTATACACACATATATATATATACTTTCATCTACATGTGTATATAGATGCATATCAGGGTACAGGACGTTAGAACAATGAACTACAGACAGCGGAACGAACACATAGGAAAACAGAAAGCCACTTGGAATTATTCATCAGCTGCCTCTATTCTAACTCGACGTTTCGAAGATAAGGCAGGACGTACTCAAGAATAGTCTCTTCCTGAGTAGTGGATCAACCAACTAAACAGAGGATTCCAAAGTGGCAAAGACAGGAAAGACAGTAAACCAAAACAGGAAAAATTGGACAGTATATATTATATATATTATATATATATTATATATATATAAATATATATAAAATAGGCGTAGGAGTGGCTGTGTGGTAAGTAGCTTGCTTA
>NC_068989.1:45324221-45324734 GCF_001194135.2 Octopus bimaculoides | reverse complement strand
ATATATATATATATATATATATATGTAAATATAATAATAAATTTATATATATCTGTAAATACAATATATTCGTTAGCCATGATAAAACTCCGAGTTTCGGATGTCTGTTGACGATTCTTTGAGCCACTTCTTCACTACAGTTTTCACTTCCTCGTCATTGGACTATCATCTCTTCGGCCCCATGAAAGAGGGTTTGGGAGGTAAACATTACTCCAGTGACGAGGAAGTGAAAACTGTAGTGAAGAAGTGGTTCAAAGAACATTCGACAGAATTTATGGGGCAGGAATACTCGGAGTTTTATCATGGCTACCGAATAATTGTCACATATTACATTTACAGATAAATTCCTGTATTTACATAATATCGAGGTCTCTTTCATTCTTTTGTTGTCTTAACATTTCTATCAATATATATAATATAATATAAATAGTATACAAATACCTACATCTATATGTAGACATACATGCATATATGGGTATAGGACATCACAAATAAACATATATGCATATATAT
>NC_068989.1:45323195-45324211 GCF_001194135.2 Octopus bimaculoides | reverse complement strand
CAACTGACGAATATCTCAGTATTCATATATACTTGTTTGCATGCACGAAGCAAGACAGGCAATGCTTTCCCAAGGGATATAAAATGAGTGTAAACAGCAAATCTGTTTCTATTATTGTTGTGTCGACCCCCTCAGGTGAAGAAGTAGGATCCCCCAAGACATATAAATAGAGGTAGTCTGGCCGTGGTAGGAGGGTTGAGTAGCAGTCGAGTAGCAGTTGTGAAGCGGTTGAGTAGAGACCATCCGAAGGTGCTAGATAGCAGTAGCGTTGAGACATAACAATTATAAATCTTTAATTTTTATGATAGACAACTGGTTAGAAGTGTTGTTTAAGTTATATGAACCCAATATGAATTGGGTATAATTTTCGATATTGGACGTCTAGCTTCAAGATATCGATTTGGAACCGCGTGGAGCATTGGTCGAGTGATTTCTACTAGAGCCTCAGACCAACTGATGCTCTGTGAATGAATCTGGTAGATGGATGCTGTAAAGAAACCTGTCAACGAAGTGCGTGTGTGGGTGTCTTAGTGTTTGTCCACCGCCACCATTTGACCACCGGTATTTGTATGATTGCGTCCCTGTAAATAGCGGTTCGGCGAAAAACTAGCAAACTTGAAAATAAAAGTGAGTACTGGGATCTATTTGTTGGCATTACTTGCTACCAATGCAATCGGGAATACAATGAACTTAATGATAACGGAACAATGGAATCTCTAACCATTGACGCTACTGTTCACAAGTGCATGACATTATATATATATATATATATTCTTTTACTCTTTTATTCTTTTACTTGTTTCAGTCATTTGACTGCGGCCATGCTGGAGCACCGCCTTTAGTCGAGCAAATCGACCCCAGGACTTATTCTTTGTAAGCCTAGTACTTATTCTATCGGTCTCTTTTTGACGAACCGCTAAGTGACGGGGACATAAACACACCAGCATTGTTTGTCAAGCAATGCTAGGGGGACAAACAGAGACACAAACACACACACACATATATATACATATATG
>NC_068989.1:45316442-45318942 GCF_001194135.2 Octopus bimaculoides | reverse complement strand
ACCACAAAGACTTTTGAAGAACGAGAAGGATATGAGCATTATGTCTGCCTCCAGTACTTGTTGTTGTTGTTGGCACTCCGTCGCTTCAGCCGATCAAGGGAACAGCCTGCTCGTGAAATTAACGTGTACCCTTAACGTAGTTCTCGGGGATATTCAGCGTGACACAGTGTGACAAGGCTGACCCTTTGAATTACAGGCACAACAGAAACAGGAAGAAAGAGTGAGAGAAAGTTGTGGTGAAAGAGTACAGCAGTGTTCGCCACCATCCCCTGCCGGAGCCTCGTGGAGCTTTTAGGTGTTTTCGCTCAATAAACACTCACAACACCCGGTCTGGGAATCGAAACCGCGATCCTATGGCCACGAGTCCGCTGCCCTAATCATTGCGCCTCCAATCTTCCAATACTAACAACTAGCAAAGATATTTGTTAATTACCTAAAGCTAGACTATCTGGAGCGAATTAATAAAATTCTTAGAGTGTAGTAAAGGAATTATGTGGTAATTCTTCTGGGTCTCTGCATTCTGAGTTCGAATTTCAGTTGCAAGTTTGGGAAGCCCTTAAGAAAGAAAATGTCCAAGTATTTTAGCTGATTACTCTTAATACTAGTACGCCAGCTAGCAGGGAGAAATTTTCAGGACCTATACATTCAGAGAAGACCAATGTCCATCCCTCCATCCAACCATTAATGTATGCTAGTAGTATGTAACGTAACAGTGCAGGGTCGTCGCTAAGCCCCCGTAACCTCTGCAGTCGTAAGGGGCCTCCGCAGTTGAGATCAAAGTATGTAGATAAGTCATCTATTTACTTTCGTTAATATGTTGAACAAGAATTAAACTATGTTAACTGAAAATTTCGGAAATAAAATGGTAATACATTGTAGCTGCAAATGGTCTTGTAAAAATATTACATTGTACCACGAACGTGTACCAGACTTTGTGGATTGTCTATGATATCTATTGAACATGAAGTTAGCTCTCAGCTTGTTTATTCTGAATTGATTGAAGATTTCACGAAGAGAAAAGTCCGCCATGTTTGTCTTACATGTGGACCCCAGTTGAGAACCATTGAATTATAATATCACATTCATGCAGATCGTCGGCCTGTTGTTTTTCGCTGTAACTCGTAACTTTTAGTTGATGCAATCGTCAATAAACGTTTATAGTTGCTTTGTAAATGCCAACCACGTTCGGCCTCTAGGACTCAGGTTCTCTTTTCCCATAACCAACTGTTAGGCCTCTCCCAGTAGATTTGTGAAACAGTCTGAACAGTTTCACTGGTAGTATATATTTTGGTAATATATGTTTACGGGCGGCGAGCTGGCAGAATCGTTAGCACGCCGGGCGAAATGCTTAGCGGTATTTCGTTTACCGCTACGATCTGCGTTCAAATTCCGCCAAGCTCGACTTTGCCTTTCATCCTTTCGGGGTTGATTAAATAAGTACCAGTTATGCACTAGAGTCAATGTAATCGACTTAATTCCTTGTTTGTCCCCTCTATGTTTAGCCCCTTTTGGGCAATAAAGAAATAAATATATGTTTTGGGAGAAACGTTTGCACAGTAGTCACTTCGGAGTTCATTTGATTACATTACTGATTTGTTGTTTGTTAAAATTCCAGGTAGATCCTGCGCAGAGCACACACACACACACACACACACATATGTATACTGTTTACATAATTAGAATTTAAAAACTTGAAAGGACGTCGAATGATACGCTATTATCGGTGGAACTGGAGCTCAAAGTAGATAAAGCTAATCCTTTGAATTAAATAAATCGAAAGTAGCCTTCGAATTTTTTCGGTCAAAAGGGTTTTTTAACGCAATATTAACACTCTATCATCTATAGCTTTATCTACTTCGAGCTCCAGCTTTGAAAACTATATCTGCTTGTGAAAGTGTATGTGTGTGTGTTCAATTAAAATCACGACTATGTTCCAGTTTTATAATTAAATTACAAATTTTTCGTATTTTCGTATAAAGTTCTTGCAGTCTGAACAATGAGGTTACTAGTTCCATAATCAACGTTTCCATATCTTCAAGTCTCATATTCAGGATATGACATATATCTGGCTTCTGTGTTGTTTCTTTGATATTAGTCAAATTTTCTACAATTTACCGCCAAATATATTTTTTTGTCAGTTACGCTTCTACGTCAGAAGTCTCGTGGTAATTTGTTTTATTGTCTTGAAATCTACGTAGGCTTTGCCGCTGAATTTTTGATCGTTCGCTTTAAAACATCTAAATGTGTGTATTAGTGCGTGTGCGCGCGTATGTGGATACATATGTGTGCGCTTAAATAATAGAAACATACATATCAATAAATATAAATGTATTCACGCACACATATCTGCACAACATATATATACATATATATGCATCCATATATGTGTATGTGTATATATATATATATATATATATATGTGCATGTGTATGTATATGAGTGTTTGCGTGGATATATTTCTGTGTGGGTGTATATATATATATATATATATATATATATA
>NC_068989.1:45314430-45316171 GCF_001194135.2 Octopus bimaculoides | reverse complement strand
ATATATATATATATATATACATATATATATATACATATATACAAAGGAAACAAATATTAACAAAACATTTCAATATTTCAATTTTTACGAAATTCAATGTGGAAAATATTTATTTCGACATATTTTCACTGTTGAAGAACTGTCCCGGAACAAAGACAAAAAACAAAAAAAAACTGCACATGCCCACTTAACGTCATATTGCATACTGTGTGAGGTTTAAGATAGAATATAGCAACACTTGATGTCATATATTGCAGACTCTGTGAGTTTTATGAGAGAATAGCTGCGATTTGTTTAGTTATGACAATTAAATTTTGAACACATAATGGCTTTTCCTCGCATGGCTTCCGGAAACTGTGTGATTTGGTAGCAATAATAATGTTCAGTAATGTTAACAACACCGACAACAACAATAATGATAATTATAACAACGACTACAATTACAGCTACATAAAGTATTGTTACAATCACTACTGTTGTAAGAAAAACGACAGCAACTACAACGTTCATAATAGTCTTATCAATAGCTATCATGGAAGCTTATTATAGCTAAGTCATCAAAGATAACAAAAACTGCAAGAGAAACAGTAAAATTATTTCAAACAATTAAAACAGCAACGTATTGCATTAATAATCCCATCTCCCATAACAACAACAACAACATTGACATGAACATCAACACAACATTTATTGAAATTATTTAACAAAAAAAAAAAAATTAAGATGAAAAACATTAACAAATATATTGAGCAACATTAACGAAACAACAAAAAATGTTTACGACTGATGGATAAATAAATAAACGAAAATGAGAATCTGAAAGAAAATCACGAATAACGAGAACAACAATAATCAAAACTATAATGACAGGGGCAATAATATCATCATCAGCATCATCAACAACAACGGTAATAACTACAGTAACAAGGGTAATAATAGAGATAGCAATATAAACAGAATAATCGTAATAACAGAGAAGTGAATGATCTACAATAATAGCATATAACTAAGACAACAAACATAATGTTCGATATAACGGCACAATAAGAGCAATTACAACGATGATAATGTTATAAATATAATAATAATAATAATAATAGCAACAGAAATAGCAATTCTAACAACAACAGTAATTGCAACCATAACAGTAATAGTGACAACAATGAAAACGATATTGTCAAAAGCAGCAGTGACAGCAACGCTATTAGCAATGAAGTATCTAACAGTAACCACACGACAATGTCAAGCAACGATAATAACCATTTCTTATTTTGGCGCAAGGCCGGCTAATTTGAGGCGTGAGGAGATCGAATACGTCGACTCCAGTGCGCAACTAGTATTTATTTTATCAACACAGAAAGGTGGAAAGGCAGAGGTCGGCTTCAGCGAAATTTGAACTCAGAACGCCTTATTTCCGTTTTAAATAAAACTTCCATCTAGCAAGATGCTTCGATTATTTTGTCTTATTCACACACACACACACACACACACACACACACACGCAGTTCTGTCGCGTGACTTTTAGTTTCTGCAATTTTTTGTTTCGAGGCCTCATCCCTTCAATCAAAATTCATAATCTACGCACCTTTTATTCATAGCTATATTTTACTTTATTCTATCTGAAGTTCGATATTTCATGTTATCCTAAAGAACATCTTTAAAAGTACAACAAATTAAATTTATTTAGGTCTATTACAAATTTCAATAAGTAAAATTTCCAGATATGAATAAAAGAACACTT
>NC_068989.1:45308343-45308939 GCF_001194135.2 Octopus bimaculoides | reverse complement strand
AATATGAATATACAATATATAATATAAAATAAAATAAAATAAAATAAAATAAAATAAAAATGGATGGCACCATGAAAGAAAGTATTGAATGAGTGTTCAATATAAAGGATCAAATATATAAATATATAAATATAAATATATAAAGGCGACTCGAGTTTCAGGGCTATTTCCCTTCGTCATGGCCGGTATGACAGACTTTAACAGACTGTAATAAGTTGGCTGGTTTTCTGTCTTTTATACCAATTCCTTTTATACCAATACGTATATATATATATATATATATGTATATATAAGAGAAGAAAAAGAAAATGGAGATTGATAAGTTGATAATTGTTTATTGTCAACAACGAATCAATGATGGATAATGATTGATTTGTTGTTAATAATAAATAATTAATAACTAACTTCCAAATCTCCAATTTCTTTTTCTTCTTTTAAATGAATATAAACTATATGGCTATATATATATATATATATACCTAATATTTAAAAAAAATTAATTCCCCCAGAATATTAGGTATTGAACCAGTATTTCCTTGGATGACACCATCCCTTCATGAGGCAAACATAACCTCTAATCGTATATATATATATAT
>NC_068989.1:45303474-45307877 GCF_001194135.2 Octopus bimaculoides | reverse complement strand
ATATATATATATATATATATATATATATATATATATATATATATATATATACACACTTACAAATGTAATTATCAGATATATATATATGACTATATGTTTATATATGTGAGTATGAGTATATGTGTATACTATATGTATATATATACACATACAGAGAGAGAGAGAGAGAGAGAGAGAGAGAGAGAGAGAGAGAGAACGCGTTAAGATGTGAAAGAATAATTCATTATAACTGAAAAGGCAGCTAAACGAGACAAAGTACTAAAAGGAAACAACTGCTCAATAATCACGCGTGTTTCTGTGCGGTCAGTGTGTTTACAGGTGTGGTTGTTATAGAAAGGGTTGTTAATTCTTCTGCAGGTGTGGGGCATTAGGTTACACAACCATCTTCATTTCCCCCTAGAACAGTAATATCAACTCATAATGAAATAAATAAATAAGGGAGTGGTGAAACGGACCGATTGAAGTGGAAGCTTTTACGGTGAGGGCCTGTTATAGTGAGACGGCTGTGATTTTGACAGCGAGAGAGGAGAATCAAAGGGAAGTAAAAAGGTTCATTAATTTATTGACATAATGTAAGTTAACTCACTTTCGACTAGGAAGTGGATCATTATTCCTTTGCTTAAATGTATTTCGCGGACGAATCCTGCTGTTTCCAAAATAAAATACTGACATTGGGCTTGTTAAAAAGAAATATATGTATTAGCGACAGAAGCGGTATTAATACCAAGAGGTAATGTTTATCCTCAATTAAACGTCGATGTTCTGTTAGAACAAACTATATTGCGGTAGATGCCATAAGAGAAACTCTCATATTGTTGATTTCCATGCTGGAGATTGGGGGGGGGGTATCTTCCTGCTAGCTATATAAACAAGGGTGCATTTTGCACCAAAAGCCAATATGAGATTTTCTCTCATTATCTACCGCAGTATAGTTTGTTCTAACAGAACATCTACGTTTAAGGGGATAAATATTAGCACTGATATTGGTCAGAAACATTGGACGCAAACGCTTTATATTTTATGCGATACGGACTGGTTAAAATTTGTGGTGTTTGCACTATTCCACATAAAACTAGTGAGAAAAGGTATCGTTGCGGAATTCCAAACTTTTTGACCGAGGTTTCGTAAGCCAGATGTATATTCATTGCTTTCTAACTATCACATGCCGAAACAATTGTAGTGATCAATAAAGATTCTTGTATCTTCCATCATCCGTCGCTCTCATTAATCAAATACCCAACGAACACCGAGCCAGTGCTTTACCGGCAAACTACCATGTGTATACCATACGATACTTTAACTAATAACTACAATCACTATCTGATTCCTGGGAGTAAGATGCTATAAGGTAGTGTGCCATGAAGATGGTAGAAATAACACTCGACCTTTCGCTAAAAGATATAACCATAGAGAACACTAAAAAAAAAACAGCCGGAAAAAAAGCCAGCCAGTTCATACGCAGAATGCGGTGGAAGGCTTTCTCCTTTGATAGAAAAGAAATATCACATGAAAAACCTGAACCTGGAGACTTACTCAGAAAAGTACTTAAATGAAGGAAAAACCCATCGACCAATCAACACCTAACGAGATTCGAAGAGGAACTCTATAATATAGTTAAAGTGAAATTCAGGAAGTACCTTAGAAGGCACAACAAACATTAATGGAAAATTAAGAAATTACTTGATAGCTTCGAGAAGGCTCCAGGGATACTTGTACCAGCAGATAAAGCAAGTAACATTTACATTATCAATGAGTTCTATAATAATATGATTAGAAAAGAATTACATGGCAAGTATAGACACTCTAATAATGACGCACTAGTACGAATAAACAGTAGAGGAATACAAATCGCCAGGAAGTTAGCTATTGATGATAGAATTGAGCCTTATGTCCATAGAAAAACCCGGATTTCGCTTAAAGACTACAAACCTAACTTTCTGACTGACCCTCGCTTGTTAGATTGATTTATCCATCTAAATCTGATATAGGGATTATTGGTAAGAAGATCATTGATAGAGTATGCCCGCCCTTCAGTCTAAAATTAGCCCAATGGTCAGATACCCGAGAGGTTATTGGATGGTTTAAACATCTAGAAATTAACAAAACTAGTAAATTCTTACAACTGGATATAGAGAGTTACTACGCCACAATAGAGTCCTGATTTATAGTATGAAAAACTCAGATCTATCTCGACGTGAAAGATATTATACATGCCACTTTAATAGATTTTGATGGTAAATGATGGAATAGGTCAGACTGGGAGAGTGCTCTCTATATCGCGATGGCATCATCCGATCCTGCACACGTCACAGACTTGGTAGCAATATATATCCTTCCGTAATTTGAATTTAGTTCACGGACTTCCAGTACTACCTTTGTGGACCCCAGGTTTGGATCCACTTTTCTAGAAGAATTAAGCTGTATACTTTAATTTACCATTTCTATATACGAAAACCAAGAAGAAATCTTGCGAAATAGATACCTCCTGAAATCACCTGACGAGGCACATCTACAAAGACGGATACACCTAAAGCAGATGCTCAGTATACCACACGCGATGGATCGACGCTAGATGGATAGAAACAATTGTAGTGATCAATAAAAATTCTCATATCTTCCACCTTCTGTTTCTCACATTAATCAAAGATATATATGTGCGTGTATATATATATATATTCTTTATTGCCCACAGGGGTGTAAACACAGAGGTGACAATCAAAGGAATTAAGTCAATTAGATCGACCCCAGTGCGTAACTGGTACTTATTTAATCGATCCCCGAAAGGATAAAAGGCAAAGTCGACCTCGGCGGAATTTGAACTCACGCACAAAATAAGTTCAATATGCTCCGAAATTGTCAAAGAATATGATTAATTTTTTCCCTAAAACTGAATAAAATAATGACGAATACACATGTACTTGTACATGATGAACAAAATTATTATTATTATTATTAATAATGATAATAATAATAATAATAATAATAATAATAATAATAATAATAATAATAATAATAATAATAATAAAATGTGAAATATTTGGTGCCTGACTTTTGGCCCACGTGTGTATATATGTGTATATATATATATATATATACATACATACACACACGCATATATATATATATATATATATATATATATTACACACACAAATATACACTCATACACATACAGACAAACATGGATACGCACATAACTTTTGAGCCAGGATCAAAAGATTTCTATTTGAAAACAATGATATTTGCATGTAAGACAGTATGTGAACTGTAATGGCGTATACTGACACGCCTCATTGTTTCAGTATAACGAAAACTAAACCGGTTGTTTAAGAGGTTGTGCTATTCACACACACACACACATATATATAAAGTTATCGCATTGATATAGAGATTTATATTGTACAAAAGATGTATTGTGGATTAAGTCATTCTAGTTTAGTGTTGCTTCTACATGTTACAACGACACGAGACAAGTCCAGAGGAATACAAAGCAGAGTTTAACTTCAGCAACATTCTTTTGTAACGAACAAAGCAGGACAGATGTAAAAACCTCAAGGTTCTTAGTGCGGCACTCGACATACTCAGATACACACAGTCATACATACACTCATATAAATATGTATGTATGCATACACACACGCTCACACACACATATATATACATATATATATATAAAACACATGATACTTGAAGTCAATAACCTTTTTGAGTTGAGTGTCTCAGAACGAGTAATAAGTTGGTTTTCATACCCAATAGGTTCAAGCGTTCAATTTTCTTTGCATCGAGAAACAGAACACCTTTGGTTGCTGCACTGTCGAGTAATATTAACAAGACTTGCATATCGGATCTTTTATGGACTCAGAACGTAAAGACAGATGAAATACTGCTAAGCATTTCACTCGTCGTGCTTAACGTTTCTGCCAGCTCGCCGCCTTAGGAGCGTCTGTATATTCATATCTACTCTAAGCACAAGGCCCAAATATTTTGGGGATGGGGCCAGTCGATTAGATTGACCCCAGTACACAACTGGTACTTAATCTATCGACCCCGAGAAGAAGAAAGGCAAAATCGACCTAGGCGGAATTTGAACTCAGAATGTAAAGACAGACGAAAAACCACTAAGCATTTCACCCGGCGTGCTAACGTTTCTTATTCCTTTATTGCCCACATGGGGCTAAACATAGAGGGGACAAACAAGGACAGACAAAGGGATTAAGTCGATTACATCGACCCCAGTGTGTAACTGGTACTTAATTTATCAAGTTTTGCAGGATCAAAAAAAAAAAAACTCGAAACCACAGTGATCCTAGGAAACATCACTAGCGGAATTACAAGCTAACGTAGGAAAACAAACACCATGTGTATGTGTATGTGTGTGCCTGTGTGTGTGTGTGTGTGTGTGT
>NC_068989.1:45300418-45302870 GCF_001194135.2 Octopus bimaculoides | reverse complement strand
ATATACATTTGTTTATATATATATACATTTGTGTATATATATATACATGAATACATCCACATAAAAATATACATATGTGTATGTCTATGCGAAAATGAGTGAAATAATTGCAATTGACGGTTCGGTTTGGGGAAACGAATATACCAAATGACTACGTTAACGAATGAAAAGGAATGGAAACTTTATAGATATCAATAAACCTTTCAAATGTTGAACCCGTAAGTTGTTCTAAATCTGGTCTTTTCTGGTCTGGTCTAGTTAGCGGCTACAGTATACATAAACCAGAAACAAAACAAAAACAAACTAAAAAAAAAAAAAGCCTTCACCACTTTGAAATGACATGTGTCAGCTAATTTTGTGATAAACGCTGTCATTTTGTTATTCTTTTGGTGGTTTCAAAATTTCCATGTTTTATTATACAACGCTAAATGTCTTTATTACATATAGATAAGAAGAGATATCTGTGGCATTTCCGTTATAAGATTCAGAACATCATCTGGGCCACAGACGAAAATAAATTTCTCTCTTTTCTCTCGTAGACGACAGATGATTGTACTGCAATTTCTTGCTGAACACCGAGTACAGACGATTTGTTTAACGTGATCAAATGTTCGTACTGTACATTACCTCACTCCCTCCATCAAATCGACATTGCTTCTATAGGTGCCCGGTGTAACAAAAAAGACATCAGATGTCGAGTTGATCGTAGAAGAATGTGAGACGAAGTGTTTTGCTAAACAATGAAGCGTACCAACAGGTCTTGGAATCTAGAATTTGCAAGCACGATCCTGCGATCACAAGTGCAATACCCTGACCCCTTGGCCTCGTGGACTCACCGGGTGCAAATCCTAGTGCTTACTGGTCATACGTATGTGTGTATGGGTGTATGCATCTGTGTGTATATATGTATGTATAGTTCGAAATTGTATGTATATATATATATATATATATATATATGTTCAAAAAAAGGCAAAAACAATAACAAAAAACAACAACGTGAGGACGTGATACAGAGAGTGTTATTAGACGCTCGGGAAAGGAAAGAGAGAGAACAGAAAACAGACTGGTGAGGGAACAAGAAACAAGGTGTATTATTTTGACGCTCAGGGAAAATGGAAAAGTTTTTGACATTTCAAGCTTACGCTCTTCTACAGAAAGGAACGAATAAGAAAAACAATGGAGAGAAGGGAAGAAATCGGAGATTTGAAAAAAAAAACGAGTCTGGATTAAAAGCATCATTAAAAGCATGGATTAAAAGCATGTATCTTGATGACACTAAAACTCTTGGGATGTTTGTGTATAACTGAAATATTTCAGAAATAGTATATTTTGTCTTAAGTTTTTTACATATTTATTTTCAAATGGACGTGTGTGTGAAAGAGAGAGAGGAAGATAGACAGAGTGAGTGAAGGTGTGTGTTTTCATATATACATACATCAATACATAATCGTACATCTTTTTTGTAGGCACGTGTGCATGTGTGTGTGCGTGAGAGAGAGAGAGAGAGTGTGTGTGTGTGTGTGTGTGTGTGTGAGTGGATGAACGTGTGGTTTTCATGTATGTGTAAGTGGCACACACACACACACACACACACACACACACACACACACACACACTCTCTGTATCTGTCTCTCTCTCTCACACACACATTCACTCACACACAGACACGTCCATTTCATATACAAGTTCATACATCTTGCACGTTCACCGATGATTTTCAGAATAGAAATTGTTAAAATAATGCTTCTACTCATGTAAATTGATTACTATTGTTTGGATAGTTTCGATTAAATAAGTCCAGAAGTTAGGTTAAATATATATACATGCATATGTACCGTGAATTCCCATTCTACAAACTGGTTAACAATTCCGTGAATACTTTACCGGGCAAGGCAGAGTAGTAAGTCTTCTCTCTCTCTCTCTCTCTCTCTCTCTCTCTGTATATATATATATATATATATATGTGCGGGGGGGATACACGACGGGTTTATTTCAGTGTCCGACTACCAAATCTACTTACAAGATGGTAGTCGACCCGAGGCCACAGCAGAAGACACTTGCCAAGATTCCATTCAGTGAGACTGAACCCAGAAGCATGTAGTGAAGAAGCAAACTTTATACCACACACCCAGTCTGTATCATTCACAAACTTCTCAAAATTTAGAGTTAAACATATAGAAAGATATATTTGCAAACCCAAATCGAATCCAGTTTGCGAGACTAGAAGACTGGCATAGACTCTACCTTACAAAACATATGTAATTCGAATCATACGATTGCACATTCGGAAATTAATTATTTTATGATATTCAATTAAATTGGGAATGTTCGTTAAAGCAATTAGTTTAATGATTTAATTAGTCTGATGTTGAAGAGCTCGAATCCACGTTCATATGGGGATGGTTGTTTCCGCGGGCACGTGTGGGTGTGTGTGTGTGTGTGTGTGTGTGTG
>NC_068989.1:45299388-45300170 GCF_001194135.2 Octopus bimaculoides | reverse complement strand
ACACACACACACACACACACACACACAGACACACACACACACACACACACATACACACACACACACACATATGTATACTAATGTTTATTTTTATGTTATGATAAAAGAAACCAGATTAAACTGTTGAAAGAGTACATATTTATTCTTCAAGAAGTGAATTGACATTGACTTCGAAGACTCGTTCAACTGAACCGTAATCAATGATTACTTAGCTGGTTGAAAGATCGAAGTCACTATCAATATATTTTATTATTATTAAAGCTGCAAAGAATCACAAAACTATCACAAAACAGTGCCATTCAGAGTTTCACGTTCCCGTTCTTAAGAACGGAAACGTAAATATCTGGGTAGCAGTTATATGTGTCTGGCGGTCGTCTTAGAGGTGCGCTGTGTTAAAAAATATTATTCGTAGCAGACGTTTCCTCGACATCCTTTCACACGCGCCTGACCCGGGTCCAAAAGTTACAGCCCGAGTTGTTAGCTATAATCGTAGAACTTAAGAGGAATTCAAATTCAATTTTTTCTTGAAACAATAGATTTCTATAGAGATTAGGATTTATATTCCATCTATGAAAAGTTTTCGTTCTACAATATACTTAAAGGAACGACAAATTATCCAGCAATTCCAGCGAATACAAACGAGACTGGTAGGTGTAAAAGACTAACTGGCATCTCTTGTCAAGAGTACAGGCGACATTCAGATCGCGTATGTATGCTGTGCACTCTGCTGTCGTTATTTTCTTCTAAGATGTGTATCCTTATGTCACACAGAAACATATATA
>NC_068989.1:45294427-45296457 GCF_001194135.2 Octopus bimaculoides | reverse complement strand
GTGTGTTTTTATATCTCCGTGACTTAGAGATTCGACAAAGAGCCCGATAGAATAAGTACCAGGCTTCAGAAAAACCTGGGTTCGAGTTGTTGGACTAAAGCCCTTCTCAAGGCGGTGCCCTAGCACAGCCGCAGTCTAATGACTAAAACAAGTGAAAGAATATATATATTCGAAAATATAAGGACACAGATATTGTGTCGTATTGCCAGCTAGAAACGATGTTACCTGGGGCTAAACAACAGTAACAATTGTCCTTTCCATGACAGCCACATTATGTTGGCAAATAGTCTATACTTTAAAGAATTGTTACCGAATATCCCTCTTTGGGAGATCTAGAAATGATAATGCTTCTATTTATATACATATCCATTGGTAATTCTGTTATTTGTTATAAGTGTATTTTGGAGATCATGTGAAGTGTTTGTGTTTGAGTAATTATATTATAATTGCTGTTTATTGTAGTTGGATAGTTCCGATTAAATAAGTCCAGAAGTTAGGTTAAATATATATACATGCATCACGTATCATAAAACAATTGCATTTAAGGTGATATACGATGTCTACTTGGTTTTAAACAATTAATTAATTAAGCTTTTACTCTTTTAATATTTTACTTTTTTCAGTAACTGGCTGTGATAGGGCACCGCGATGAAGTGTCTTTAGTTGAATAAATCGACCCCGGTACTTACTGGACCGCAAACATACAGGGACGTAAAGAAGCCAACATTGTCAAGCACAAACACAGAGACACACACACACACGCACACAGTAGAAGGCACTCGACCATGGTGCCACGTAGTAAGTTTGAACCCAAGATTACACGGCCGAGGAGAAAACTTCGAAACCACACAGCTACGTCAATGCCTGTTAAAAATATAAACATAGACGTCATTCGAGTGTGACTTGACATCGTGTACAAAGCTTTTGCTTATTGTTTCAATTTCCTATGTAACCAGCTTTAACATGCAGAGCAGACAAAGGCAGACGTTCTCTCAGCTCTGTTAGCCTTGATCTAATGGAACATCGTGGATGGAATAGCTAGAGCGAGAAAGGGCCGCGCCAACGGGAAATACAGTACCATGCTCAAGAACACAACGCACTTCCTGCGCCAGCAATCAGCCCGATGACTTCACGATCGTGCCACTAAACCACACGCCCTCACAAACTACCGATTCGGGAACCACAGTAAGAAGAAAAAGAATACAAGATTGCTTAATGTATCTCTTTGGACAGCGATTGTCTGTAGCAATCAGGTTAGAGTTAATAGAACAGAAGATAATATAGTTGCGATAGGAGGAAAGTGCCGCTGGATGGTTTTATTTTTATAAAGCTTAAGTGTTGTCTTGCCCAACGTTTCGCTGTTTCATTGTGAGATTGATAGAATCGTTTCAGTGTCGGGAAGATATCTTGCAGTATTTCTTCTAGCTTTATTGTTTATTATTTTGTTGTGTTTCCGCCAATGGACTGTTGCCATCCTGTGGTACTACCTTGAAGGGATTTTAGTTGAAGAAATCGACCATTACAGTTATTTCTGCAGTTTGGTATTTATTCTATGCGTCTCTTTTGCAGAACTGCTAGATTAGGGGCTTGTAAACAAACCAATTCTGGTTGTCAAGCACTGTGAGGAGGGGAAACAAACACACACACAAATTAACTCACAAATCATTGGTTGGCTCTGGGTTATAATAGAAGCCCAAGGTGCAGCAGCGCAATGTGAATGAATCCAAAATCATCTGGCGCAAAGCAAGATTCTGCCGAGGTCAACTTTGCCGTTCATTCCTCCGGTGACAGAAAAATAAAGTACCTATATATATATATATATATATATATATTTATATAAATAAGGATAAGATCGATATTTAAAATATTGATCTTATCAAGTGGTCAGCATGGGAATAAAAACCATCAAAGGTAATAATTATTTAAAATTATAATACAGGGTATCTAAGAGATACCACCACGCTGAAAAATAGCAGTCAAATTCTGATTCTAAAACCACAATAAATGTCCACATAGCACGAGTAGCGAAG
>NC_068989.1:45292344-45293532 GCF_001194135.2 Octopus bimaculoides | reverse complement strand
GTGTGCACAGTCTGTGACAGACCATGTCTGTCCTTGGCTGGCCTCAAATCTCACCTGCGAACCCATGGAAAACAAACCTCACCCAGCTATTCTGATTATATGTCTGTGCACACGTTTGAATGTGGTGTGTGCCAGAGGGTTTGCAAATCCAATGGGGGTCTTAAAAGACATGTTAGGATCCACAATGAGCAGAACTTACTTGCAGGTATTGGTAGTGCAAATCAGAGGTGCAATCTGTGTGGGTGTTTTTTCAAAACACTGTCTGGTTTAAAAAGCCACATCAGACGCCATGAAAGGGCTAAGGTGTAGGTGCAGGAGGTGGTCAAACTCTGTTTAAGGAGTAGACAACCACCATACAACCACCATGTATATGTATGTATATATATATATATATGTACATATGTATGTATGTATGTATGTATGAATGTATGCATGTATATATGTATGTACGTACGCATGTATGGATCTACAGAGACCTATAATATATTATATAGATCTCTCTGTCAGCATTGTATGTATGTGTACACATACATGTAAATAGATAGATAGATAGATAGATAGATAGACAGACAGACAGACAGACAGACAGACAGACAGACAGACAGACGGACAGGTGGGCGGGCGGGCGTACGGACGGACGGACGGACGGACGGACGGACGGACGGACGGACGGACGGACGGACGGACGCACGGACGGACAGATAGATATACAGATAGATAGATATACAGATAGATAGATAGATAGATAGATAGATACATACATACATACATACATACATAATTTCACTCTACATATATTTGACTTACTGGAGCCTTCCCCAATTATTAAAGGTGCAAGCCAAAGTACTATAACCGATAAAGGGCAAGACTAAAATGATCTGAGAATAGATTGATACGGTGGGGTGGGGGGAAGTAGGGAGGTGGAACTGGAAGTTGTCTTGGCTGACCTGAACACAGATTCGATGCAGGTGAACGCTAGAGGCAAGTTAAAGCTTATTCTGTTCGGAATCGGATTCTCATTTAGAACATCAAGAGAGTGTTATCCGTCTTTAGTAAGATCAAAGCGAAAACTTCTGTGTAACGGTTGTGCATAATATGTACATACGTGTGGGTCTGTATGCGTACGCTATATATATATATATATATATATTTATATATATATATATATATTTATATATATATATATAT
>NC_068989.1:45291282-45291771 GCF_001194135.2 Octopus bimaculoides | reverse complement strand
TATATATATTATATATTATATATACATACATATATACATATATATACAGACATATATATATATATAGATATATACACACATATATACATACACATATATATACATATACATACACATATATTTATATATAGATACATATACACATACATACCCACACACATACACACACACACACATATATATATATATATATATATACATAAATAAATATACATACACACAAACAAAATAAATATATATACACACATACACAATTATATATACATACACACATACATAATTATATATAAATACACACATGCATAAATATATATACATACACACATATATAAATGTATATCCGAAACTCTGAATTTTATTATGATAGCCAACTAATTCTCACAAGGCATGTGTGTTTTTTGTACCGTGTTTATCATTTTGTCCATGTTTTGCAGCGTCATGTACCCAGATATGAATCTATATGTACATGTAGATGAAGGTATGTACATA
>NC_068989.1:45288510-45291182 GCF_001194135.2 Octopus bimaculoides | reverse complement strand
GGTACAATAAACAAGCAAGCCACATAGAAACATCTCCTTCATCAGCTGCCTAAATTAAAACACCGGCGTTTCGAAGAAATTAAGGCAGTACGCATCGTTGAAATGGTTCTTCCCACGAACACAAATTAAATTATTTTCGTGGAGGATAGTGGGGGACGGAAAACAAGACAGGAAAACGAAACGGTAAATCAACAAACAAGCAAAAAAGCTGTACAGCCAGACGTGAAGTGTGTATGTATTGAACGCTGTGAAGCTCGAGCAGGAGAGGCAAAGAAGTACCTGCGAGCTTGGGAAGTCCAAGAATGAAAAGAATTAGCAGCCGGACATACGTGACCAGGGCTGTGTAAAGAGAAAGAGTAGCAGAGGGAAAAGAACATTAATATATATATATACATATACACACACACACGCACACACACACACACACACACACACACACACACACACACACACACACACACATATATATATATATATATATATATGTATGTATGTATAAACATATATTTTTTGTAGTTTCAGCTCGGAGCTACGGCCATGCTGGAGCACTGCCGTTTTGCTATACTGCTATTATTGAAGCGCAGGTCTTGGAATTTTTCAGCATTGAACAGCATATGATTGCCCTCAGCCCAGGATAACACTATGGAATTTTGCCGTAAATTGCGCCTCACAGAAGCACTTCACAACTACACCAGCGAAGATGCTTCGATAATAATAAACAAAAGCGAATTCTGTCCTTCAAAAGAAGAAAATCATGCACTCGATGATTTTTGTGAACACATTACCAATTTTTCTTTCAATACCCTACAAAAATAAGTAATTAAATGCAACCTTAACACAAATGAATAGAAAAACCTAACCAAATTAAAAAATTATATAAACCTGACCATTAAAGAAGCCGATAAAGGAAGTGCGGTAGTGCTGATGGACACAAGTACTATAAAATTTAATACTCTCCATGTTGAAAAATGTTATTTACTATGAGAAGATAATGTAATACAACTCGCAGAAGACACTTAAAAACTTATCCTCCTTATTTTAAATATATGGAAAGGGCCTCACTAAAAAAGAAATTGACTATTTATCCAATTTTCAATACAGACCAAGTCTATTCTACGGATTGCCTAAAATACACAAAAATCTACATATTTGTAAAGCTTACAAAGATTGTCCAAGCCTATGCATTAATGTTCCACCCCCTACTGACCTTAAACTAAGACCCATCATTGCTGGTCCTGCTTGTAAAACTCACCGTTTGAGCAATTTCCTCGACATCTTACTCAAACCGTTTCTAAAATATGTGAAAAGCTTCATCAGGGATAACTTAGACATGCATAACCACATCCCGAAGACAATAAATGAAGGAAACCTGTTAGTATCATTCGATGTGGGGAACCTGTACACCAATATCTCACATGATTATGGCACAGAAGCAATTACCTTCTAGCTAGAAAAGTACCCAGAAGAGATCTCAGGACGCATCAACCACAGGTTCATAATCGCAGCACTGAAATTCATCCTACTGCACAACTATTTCATGTTCAATACAGTCTGCTATCGACAATGTGTGGAACGGCAATGGGAACCCGAGCTGCCCTAGTGATTACGAACCTTATAATGAGTTATCTAGAACTTCAAATATACCAACCATCACTACAAAAATATGGCACCTCATTTCATTGCTATTTAAAGAACTG
Source organism: Octopus bimaculoides (assembly GCF_001194135.2). Lineage (NCBI taxonomy): Eukaryota > Metazoa > Mollusca > Cephalopoda > Octopoda > Octopodidae > Octopus > Octopus bimaculoides. The sequence goes on along the minus strand of NC_068989.1, from coordinate 45,289,485 downwards.
GAAGAGCTATGTAGACGATTGCCTTATATTTTGGAAAGATAGCATGGACAAACTCCTAGATTTCATGATAATGCTCAACAATATCGATAGCAACATACAATTTACTATGCAACACAGCAATATATATATATATATATATATATATATATATATATATATATATATATATATATACATATATATATACATATACATATATATATGAACATATATATACATATATATACATATATATATATATATAGATACATATATATACATATATATACACATATATATGTATACATATATATAGGCATATATGTATATCTATATATATACATATATTTGTGTATATATATACATATATATATATTTATGTACATATATATATACACACACACACACACACACACATATATATATATATATATATATATATATATATATATATATACACATTTATATATACATATATATATATGTGGATATAACGACACAACAAACACGAAGATAAACGTACACACTCGCACAAACAGCATACATTACAAGCATTTGCATTGATCTCTGTGTATGTTCATGTGTAAATGATCGATGAATAGTTTAAAATTGATAAAATTCTGGCGTCAGCTTGAGAACTTTTGTCGTCACTCGATACTCTATTCAGAATTTGATTCAAACGTCTAACTTTCAAGTTCGATTTTAATATCTTAATTCTTTGTTTCATTGGGCACATCGCTTCCAGTTTTACATGCTCTCTCCCTCTCTTTCTCTCTCTCTCCCTCACACACACTCATTCATATGTATGTACATATATATATATATATATATATTAATAATAATATTACCTACATACATATGCATAGGTATACGTGGAAAAATGTGTGTATATATGTGTATGTATGTGTGTATGTGTGTGTATATATGTATATGGGTATGTGTATGTATATGTATGTGTGTATATGTGTATATATACCTATATGTATATATGTATAT
>NC_068989.1:45285709-45286932 GCF_001194135.2 Octopus bimaculoides | reverse complement strand
AGAGACCTCGATATTATGCAAATAGAGGAATTTATCTGTAAAAATATGTGACACTTATTCAGTAGCCATGATAAAACTCCGAGTTTCGGATGCCAGGGTGGGAGTCCATGCCAACATCTCTTCAGTTATCCGGCCAATTGAAAATTCCTGTGAAAAATGACCGTTGAAAACAAAGAGAAATTACTGTGTAGTGACAAGGTCAAAACTCGTCTAAAACTGCGTATATTATCGCATGCACGCATATATCCATATACGCACGCACATATCTCTATATACGCACGCACATATCTCTATATACGCACGCATATATCTACATACGCACGCATCCACGTGCACACATTTTTTTCAACCACCGGATTAACTTCGGGTTTATGAAAGAAAAGCGTTATATTACTCAGAACTTATGAAACAAGGGCTAACTTAAAGCTTCGAAACAAGCATAAACGTTTAGAAAAGGGGTTAACGTTCGCAGTTTTGAGGACTTCATGTTTCGCTTGGCGGCATATTTAATTAATAAATTGTTAGGCTAAATTTTCCGTTAACACGATCTACACTGATTCATGTATATACTTATTTATATACATATGTACACTCACACATAGATATGTGCGCAAATAAAAGCGTTAAGTATATTCTTAAATACACACAAGTAATATCTACCGCTGGAAAAGCTCACACATGTACACTCACACTTAAACACCCCTATACAAAAAGTCTCATACACACACATACGCACAAACTCATACATCTCCCAATCCCTTCTCCTGCGGAAGTAAATAAATCAAAGAAAACAATAACAAAATTAGCAAGGTTACTACTAAAACTATACCGAAGCACACATACAGCCACCCAATCGCACACAACAATCAGGGAAGGTAAAGATTCGTGAGGCAGGTTGGTCTATTTTAGTTCTATTCCATACTCCGTTTGTTGTGATCTATTTTTAGGGGTGGTAGTGGTGGTGATGGGGGTGGTTTTGTTTGAAATTGGAACCCCTTTATTTGTGAGTTCGAATTCAAAAAAGACTTTGTACTTTTTCTTTGTTTTTTTTCCTTGTATTTTTCGGGTTGTTATTTTAATTGTTGTTTCTCCTTTCCTATACTTGTTACATGAAAATAAATCTAGGAGTTTTATTTAGACATTACAGCTGTTTCGTCCTTGATCTCTTTCTCACTCACTCTCTCTCTCTCTCTCTCTTTGTATATATATATATATATATATAT
>NC_068989.1:45284117-45285313 GCF_001194135.2 Octopus bimaculoides | reverse complement strand
CATTTCGATCTGCGTGGGTATTCTAGTAGAAGGATTCCGCTTCACTTTAACTACTTTGAAAATGAACAAGGAAAAAAAATGACAGAGACGGGAAGAGGGAATGAATTAAATTTTTTTGTTGTTATGGAACTGTTGGACAATTTTAATTAATGCTAGCGATTCTGGTTTCGATTTCTTTTAGTTAATTTTTTTTTTTTGTTATTTGTTTTTTTTTGTTATTCCACCATCTCTTCATGCAAAGAATATTCTTATGCAATTCGAGAAGATTGGTGATAGCTGAAGATATCCATTTCATAGACACAGAATTGTAATTTCAAAAATGGTAATTTCAAAAGAATTTCCAGTCAAACTGGAGTCTTAGGATTTAATATATAATCAATAATAACTTAGAAAACAACACTTATAGCGGCTGAGATGTGTAATAGAGAAATATTAGCATAAGAACATAACGATATTTTATTGCGTTTCTCAAGACGTTGAGTGTAAATAACCCTAGCAGTGGCTTTACTTATTTTATCTACTGGAGTTGTGTTCAAATCTTGTCTCGTAAACTTAATTAATGTAGATACCAGCTGTATGCTGGAGGTCAAATCAGTCCAATCTATTCCTCATAAGTTAAAAGCGTTTTCTTGTTTCATAAATTATTTGCCTGACATATATTAAAGTTTAGCCAATCACCACCGCTAAGGCAGCGAGTAGGTGGATTCGTTAGCATGTCAGACAAAGTCTTTTACGGCATTTGTTCCAGCTCTTTACCTTCTGAGTTTATCCCACACCCTCCCCGAGGTCAACTTTGCCTTTCATCCCTTCAAGGACCAATCAAGTGCTTGTGTCGATGTAATCGACTATCCCCTTCGCTTAAAACTACTGGCCTTCAACCTTGCAAAACACCGACGTCCTTTTCAAGAGAAACACTGTGAGCTTGATCTGGGAAACCGAGTAACCGACCTTATTAGTCCCAGGCAACAAAAAAAATACTTATAAAATCATCACCGCTATTCAAGTGACAGGGCCAGCAAGAGAACATTTGACTGCTCAATCGGCCTCCTAGTAATGGCAGCAAATTCTTAAATCACCTTCCGTCAGTTTTAGAAAAGAACATATATGCTGGGCCACCGCCTTGATGGGTTTAGCCAAACAAATTGGCCCCAGTACTTTTATTTTTGTAATCCCGGGATTTATTCCAGCGGTGTCTT
>NC_068989.1:45280293-45283883 GCF_001194135.2 Octopus bimaculoides | reverse complement strand
TATATATATGTGTGTGTGTGTGTGTTAACAAGGCCCTGGGATGGGGCCAGTCGGTTAGATCGACCCCAAGTACGCAACTGGTACTTAATTTATCGACCCTGAAAGAATGAAAGCCAAAATCGACCTCGGCAGAATTAAACTCAGAACGTAAAGACAGGCGCAATATCCTTTTCTATCCTCGGCACAAGGCCCGAAATTTTGGGGGAGGGGACCAGTCGATTAAATCGACCCTAGTACACAACTGGTACTTAATTTATCGACCCCGAAAGAATAAAAGCCAAAATCGACCTCGGCGGAATTTGAACTCAGAACGTAAAGATAGACGCATTATCGCTATGCATTTCGCCCGGCGTGCTAACGTTTAAAAAGCAAAGTCTTGTGGACAACTCGTCAGACTCTATATAAATACAAAAGTTAAATTATCTAAGTCGCAGACGTGAGGATAATTTTAATTTTGTACATATACAGAGTTTAACGAGCTGGCCGCATGTCTTTGCTTTGTGGATGAGAAACCTTGGGTAACTCTATGTCCAAGATATAAAATTTTAGTTGAAATGATAACTGCCCTGCTCTTTAGAGTGTGCTTCTTTCTGATATATGTTCTTTATTAACTATATATCTGCTATGCATTTGTGAAAAGGGCGTATGTTGTCTCACAAGCAGTTTGTGCAGGCAAAAGTGTTAGTAAATGTGGTCGGATTGACCTGAAAATTTGCACACCTATGTTAAACGTGGTCGGGAGGGGTGTTTGCATGGCAGCTTTGAGTTTGCTCAATTAAAAGGCGTGGCCTCTAGAGCAAAATTCCTCATCTTTAAAATATGGCCCGAGTAGACCTGAAGAATGAAATTAGGTTAAAATACTAGTACATATATAAATAGGCACAGGAGTGGGTGTGTGGTAAGAAGCTTTGTTCTTAACCACATGGCTCAGGGTTCATTCCCACTGTGTGGCACCTTGGGCAAGTGTCTTGTAGTATATATATATATATATATATATGTATGTATGTATATACAAATGACAGACTTCTTTCAGTTTCCGTCAACAAAATCTTCTCACAAGGCTTTGGTCAGTCTGGGGCTACAGCAGAAGATATTTGCCCAGGGTGCCATGCAATGGGACTGAACCGGAAATCATTTAGTTGGGAAGCAAACGGCTTACCCATACAGTCACGCCTACGCTTCGGGAAGACAATTTTATTTTGTTTATTTTTTTTCACGATTTCAAATCTAAATTTGTATATACTTCTAAAATATTCAGATATTATGAAAGACTATTAATCTTTAGAAAATTTGAAATATATAAAGCATTATAAAATTTTACAGTCCGATTACGCACTATAATGCATAAAGCCCAAGTATTTTAAACATATAAACCAATCTAAATGTAACACAATAAAATATACGCTTCCGTGGTATCTGAAATTGTGTATCATCTTTTAGAAGGTAAGGCGACAGCGTTTCAAATGCATACATGCGTACACACAAACACACACACACACAAGCATATATATGTTTCATTTTAGTTATTCTTTGTGTTGGGATAGGAAGAACATATTGTTTTAAGGCTACATAAATTTATTTTGGAGAGTGTTTACATTCTTGACGTATCTGAATGAGACTATACTTAGAAAGCAAATTCTGTCCAGCAAGCTATCATTCCTTCACTAAATTATTTCTACTAGAGGCACAATGCCTGAAATTTTGTGGGTGGGAATTAGAAGATTACATCGACCTCAGTACCTGACTGGTCCTTTATTTTATCACTCTCGAAAGGGTGAAATGCACATTTTTACCTAGGCGGGATTTGAACTCATAAGAAATGCTGCTAAGCATTTGGTTCGACTCGCAGCCTTCATTCTTTTATTAAGTCAAATGTTAAATCATTAGTCTTAAACCAGAAATGAACCATCTCCAGTAAGATTTCCAATAAGCGCATCTTTTTACTTCGACAATGTTCTACACTCATGCAGAAATTTAGATAATGCATGTTCAGTTAGCTGAACGTGATTTATTGAAAATTAAAAATACTTTTGTTTTGGCCAGTTCGTCAGGTACGAAGATCTCTTCACTGACCATTCGTGGAATAATATTCTAAATATGATTTTATTTATATGAACACAAAATAATTTCACTGATGCATTATTGCCTGTCTCTTGCCAGATCTATCTATCTCTCTCTCTCTCTCTCTCTATATATATATATATATATATATATATATTGATATTCGTTTTCTTCCTTGACTAATCCACGGATTTTTCTCTGATTTGACCTTTCCAATCAGCAGTTATATGTTTTATCACATATTGTTCACCTTATACCACCGCCAAACTTAATAACAAAGCACACAGTTTAGTTTAGTCACATTTTCATCACTCATTACTAGTGGTTTTTATTTCTTTATTTTCACGTTTTTATTTTAGTACTTTTTACTCATCGTTCACCTCTTAATAACGCCCGCCATTTTACCGCTAAGCATAATATCTCATGATCGACCGTCTCTTTGTCAGTTTCTGTTTCCTGTTTTGTTTAGTTTTTTTTTTCTCCTTTTCCTTCATATTATCTTTCTTAACATATAATTCTTCTTTGCTCCTCTTTCTTCTGTTGAAGCCATTACTTGACCTAGAACGGATTATCCGTTAATGGCATCGCATTTGACGTTGAATTTGCTTGGCTAAAATTTCTTCTATTCTCTTGGTCAGTCGGAGAAATGCCACGTAGAGAGACGGAAAGAAGCATAAGATTGTTGTCTAGATTTCTGCGTGTTATACATATATAATCAATGCTGCTTACTACGATGAAAACACGGACAAAACTGAAATAAACAATAAAACAATAAAATATATTAATTCCATTGCAGTAACTAGAGACAAAATAAGTACAATCCCTGTTTAAACGGCAATAGTTTGGAAATATTTTTGATTCCTATTAATCTTATCCAACTTAACTAAACAGAGACGATAAAGTATAGAAAGTACTATTCCCACATACCTCAACCTTATATTCTTTACATAAGGCCACTATAGTGAAGGAATGGTAGTTTGCTGGATTACATTTGCTTTCTAAGTTTAGTCTCATTCATATACGTTAAGAGTGCAAACACTGACCAAGACGGATGGTATTTAAATTCCTCCATCATTATCCACAAAAATAAATTTATGTAGCCTTAAGACAATACATTCTTCCTATCTTAACACAAGAATAATTAAAATTTACTCTAAGAATTCTAACTGGAGCGAAATAAACAGTCGTTAATTCCAGGAATTTGCGACAGTCTAAACACACAGTTTTCAGTGACATTATTCCGATTATAATATTGACTATGAATAGAACACTGTTTCTCTTTTAAAAATTATTGTAATTTATATATTTAACCTACAAGATGATCTGAATTAAATCTAATCTGAATTACATGAACCCAGTTTTATTTACTGAATGACATGTACAGTTTTACCTGGCTGTGAGAGATTTATAAATGTTTAAATACGTTCCTTCTATGGCTTTGATCTGCAGAAGTGAGAGGTGTAATCTCCTGGTGAGCTGCTTCACTATCTGTTGACGCCCCTCAGGGAAAACGTACCTGGTTTCCTACA
>NC_068989.1:45279155-45279659 GCF_001194135.2 Octopus bimaculoides | reverse complement strand
CACGAAAAAATGCAGAAAAAAGACATATTATAAATGTGGCAACATATTAAAACCAAGTGGGAGAGAGCATACATAAAATCCAAATGTGAGGAAGAATATATGAGTCCATCTTGACATAGCAGGGTCTATCAGGCTAGTACTTTAGCCTCGGACTATCACCCGAGGCTTTTTTTCTGCATTTTATCGTGCAGCTGAAGATTGCTCTTCATATTGCATTTAAGGTAATGCTCACATTACTTAAATAAATTGAAGTAGCATGAAACGTGCGTACTGCAATCACTTTTGAAATCCGTGTTGCTTATTGTTTGATAAATATATATATATGTATGTTTATATATATAGATATATACCGAGGGTGATAAATTGAATATTAATTTCAATTTAAAACCAGTGGTCTAGTATATAAAGATCTGATAATTCAGAAAAATTGTATTATATGCGTATAAGAAGGGATGAGCACTAGGTGGACATCCAATATGCTAGAAAGAGGTCATCTGGTGTTTT
>NC_068989.1:45277511-45278887 GCF_001194135.2 Octopus bimaculoides | reverse complement strand
TATTTATATATATATGTATATAGAATGAGATAAAACATCCAGATAGACGATACAAAGAAAACACGGACAGGTCTTCAGTCGAGATCCAGATTACACATACACATACATGTTACAATGTTTAACACCACCACCTGACCTGGTACATTGGATAACTTAACAGTTATCTATTCCCCTGCATTTAAACCATGTCTCCGGTGTGAGTAAAATATCCTTCTTTCTTTTACACCTGTCTCGGATCCTTGAAAATAAAAGGTCTTGGGTGCTACCTTTCCCTTGTTGAATAAACATTAAATGAGGCACCTTCGACTATTTCGACGACAAGTGTGCTAGTTTATAGATCAAGTGTACAATCTATTCATTAAATTGAAGTGTAAACGGTTGAGTATATCACGTACATTTGTGCTTGCAAACGAATAAGAGTGGTTCTCTGCTAGAAACATCTGCAAAATTTCTCACGAATCAAACCACGTGTTCATAAAAATGGGCACTTTGGATAATGCAAATAGAAAAATAAGGGATGGAATGATTTTTTTTTTATCATAACCAATACAATTTTAGGGACAATCTGACGAGTTTCCATATGGCTTCTGCGAAATCAGCATAACTCACATGACTTGGATCGACTCTTGGCTATGTAAAAGTTACTTCTGCACGATGTCACGAACTATGATCGAACCCAGAACACTACTTGCACGAGGCAGACTCTCAAAGTACTCAGCCATACCAGTATGCGTGCACTCACAAACGAACACACATACACACACATATAAACGCACGCTCACACACGTTCACGCACGCACACACACAAACACAGATACTAACACACTCACACACGTACACACACACAAACACATGCACACACAAACACACTCATGCATACACATGCATGCACAGAAACACACCTTACATACGCATTATGTACTACTACTGCTACTGGTGATGCTGCTGCTTCTACTACTACTACTATTACTACTACTGCTGCTGCTGCTGCTGCTGCTGCTACTGCTGCTTTTACTACTACTACTACTAGTACTGCTGCTTTTACTACTACTACTACTAGTACTGCTGCTGCTGCTACTACTACTACTACTACTGCTTCTACTACTACTACTACTACTACTACTACTACTACTACTACTACTACTACTACTACTGCTACTACTACTACTACTACTACTACTACTACTACTACTACAGTACCTCATGAAAACTGTGAAGCATTGCCCTGCATCTAGATGAGTGGATCGCATCAATATGACACTTGGATGGCTAGGAGGACCTGCAGTTGTGTCTCTGGACAGGACAGCCAACAGAGATGACGTGATAAGGGGCCATCTGCAGTCCCGTTTCAGGCATCGGAGATTAATAGATAGGCT
>NC_068989.1:45276921-45277501 GCF_001194135.2 Octopus bimaculoides | reverse complement strand
TGTGTGTGTGTGTGTGTGTGTGTCTGTGTATTTGTATATATATGTGTATATATGTGTGAATGTTTATGTTTATATATTTGCATATCTATAATATATATGTATCATTATATATATTACGTTTCTATGTATATATGTATGAATGTATGTATGTATGTACGTACGTATGTATGTATGTATGTATGTATGTATGTATGTATGTATGTTAGAAATATATAATGCATATGCATATAGATATATATATATATATATATATATATATACATATATATATACGCATGAAGGTGTTAGACTTAGTGGTTAGCGTATTCGTCACATGACTGTAAGTTCGTGAGTTCGAAATCCGGCGGCGCATTGTTGCTTCCTTGAGCAAGACAATTTATTCCACGTTGCTCCAGTTCACTCAGCTGGCAAAAATGAGTAGTACCTGTAATTCAAAGGACTGGCCATGTCACATTCTGTGTCCCACTAAGTCTCTCTGAGAACCACATTAAGGGTACTCGTACCTGTAGTGTGCTCAGCCACTTGCAGGAGGAGGCTGTTCCCTTGATCGGATCAACTAGAATGCTCGTCGTCGTAACCG
>NC_068989.1:45275185-45276427 GCF_001194135.2 Octopus bimaculoides | reverse complement strand
TATATATATATATATATATATATGCATACATACATAAATACATAAATGTATGTATGTATATATATATATATATATATATACACATACAAAAATACGATACATACAGATATATATGTATGTACACACACACACGCACACATATATAAATATATGCATATACTCACGCGCACATATATATGTGTGTGTGTGTGTGCATGTATGTATTTGAAAGGATTTATTTAAATTACTGTCGTACACGTGTTTCAATAATGATCGGATTTAAAATACATTCATATAAATAAATAGTTTGTTTTTTTTTATCTTCAGCAATTTTTATCTGAGATATAAGATGAATCCACATCGGAGAAAGAGACACAAAGAATGAGAGTTCCATGCCACTCGGTAATTCAGCAGAAACAATGCAGAAAAGAAACCCAATGTTACTGAAATACAAACAATACGCAACTGAAATTTAATTAAATATCACCAATGGAGAGGAAAGTAGCGTTTGATAGTACACGTTAAAATACATAGTAGATACAGATGGCGCAAGCTGTAACACAACGATCGAAGAATCGAAAATAGCTATATATTATAATTACTAATTTACTATATATTATATTACTTTTGAAAATTCCCACAAAACTACTAACTGGGAACAGATTGCCATGGAAAGGACAGTCTTGAGGACTGCTATCCGCAGTGGAGCCACTTCCTTCGAGCAGAATAGACAACAGAATGAGGAGGTAAAACGTAGGAGAAGGAAGGAGCGTCTTCAACGTCCTCGACCTGCACCGATCATCCCATGCGAAATCTGTCCACGACTCTTTCACCACCGACTTGGACTCCAAAGTCACTTTCGGCACAAACATCAGCCGAAGAGACTGGATGGAAACAACGAACCCAGTGCTCGGATACTCTGTGTGAATATATGTGTGTATATGTAAAAGGGGGTATGTTAATGTGTGTGGGTGTTTGTGCGTGTATGTGTGTGTGTGTGTTTGTGTGTGTGTGCGCAATGGAAGAGGTATGGTTCATCTTTGTTCGCTTAGTATTCGTGTTTATTTTTTGATTTGGTTGAATCTTGGTTGGTTTTGTTTTGTTCGTCAGTTATTTTTAGCGTTTTGACAGAAAGAAGTCATTCTAAAATTGTTTTTTTAACGTAAGCGTGCCCAAACAAGTCGAATGCTTACACAGAGCATGTTTTACTGCCACATCATCCAAACCGACTGGGTGAAACCGGACTTAGCTACTAGTATATAT
>NC_068989.1:45271823-45274374 GCF_001194135.2 Octopus bimaculoides | reverse complement strand
TTATGAATGGAAAAAATTATGAATGAAAAAATTAGGAAAGAAAAAATTATTAAGAATAAAAGGTTAAACTTTATATATATATACAAAGTTTTGATTTAAAAAAAACTTTAACGATATTATAAACTATAAAGATTAGTAATTAATCAAATAATATTAATCAAAAATAATCGAAAATATATCAACACTATTCCAATCGAAGTTCTAATATTATGTTGAAATGAAACTATAACTTCTAAATAATATAGTGTTAAATAAGTTATCTATTAAAATAATCTATAAAGAATCAAATGAATAGTATAAAAACAAGAATACATATTATTTTCAAATATGTATGTATGTATGTATATAAATGTTTCGAAATAACCTGATATTCAAGGGAACCCGTACACGCTACCTGCTAGACGCTCTCATGAGCTGTTCTTACAATAAATTGTGACAGCAGAACAACTGTCAAATACTGGAGTTTATTCAATTGACTGTAAACTCACTCTTTAAGCAGTGCGACTTAGTTAAAATGATATAATGATACATGTATGTATGTATGTATGTATGCATGTATACGTGATATGATCAATACGCAGAGGAAAGCCGCTTGGCAGAGACTTGGATGGAAGGTGTGTAGCGTATGATCACCGCATTGACCATGACAGAGAAAGTTCAGCAGAGAATCTGCATCAAATTTTGCTAAAAGCTTAGCGAAACCTGCTCAGAGGCCTACGTAAAGTTTTCAAATTGTTTTCATCGTTCTCGAAACAATCAAGGAGATCTTGTGCAACTGAAACCCAAGTGTCTTTCCGGTCAGCTGAAAGCAGTTTTGGCACAAACTTGGTAGACACGCGTCTCATACTCAAATCGTCAGTGATAAAGGACTGAACTGAACCGTAACTAATCTGCTGATCCTCTAATAACTCATGTTTAGTGATTCGACGTTTTGCCCTCATAGCTGCACGCACATCTGCGATATTTTTGTCAGTTCTGCTGGTTGCGGTTCTCTCAGAACATTCGTCCATATCGCCATTTTTCGGCCATTTTGGAAACGTCTGAACCACTCGCACACTTGTGTGCGGCTCATATACTCCTCCCCATACACTTACTGCACATTTGCGCAAGTCTCTGAGCAGGTATCGCCATGACATCTTTGCGACGATCATACTCTGAACAGGTATCACCATGACATCAATGCGACGATCATACGCTACACACCTTCCTTCCAAGAACGGCTGTAAACACAGAAGTGACCTAGAACGTTAAATCTCAGTGCACATGCACAGCAGAGTTTAAGGTCAATCTGTGCCTAGTGGCTTAACTCTGCGTGCTATAACTTCGTTACTATGATCACAGTCCGGATACTTATTAATCAGACCCCGTATATATACGTACGTATGCGCAGTTTTGTAGGCTTTGTGTTATGTATGTATTCTCATGCATATAGTCGCATATCTAAATATGCTCATAGATACTTAAATGATAAACTTCTGGAAAGTTATACAGGTTTTTACAGTTCCAGTGATGGCTTAGATCTGTAGTCTTCGAATCAGCTTTCTCCTTTCTGGATTTAAGAAGCCTAATTCTTCAAGATTAGTATTTAAACAGTGTAATACATATCCCCGTCCCCCAATAATTACAGGTATAAACCTGGACTTGTAATCTAGGTAGAGATACATACGTACATATATAAGTATGTATTTATGTATGTATGTATGTATGTATGTATATGTATGCATGTATGTATTTAAGCAGGGTGTTATATATCCCCGACTCCCTATAATTACAGGTATAAACCTGGACTTGTAATCTAGGTAAAGATACATACGTACATATGTACGTATGCATGTCTGTATGTATGCATATATGTATGTATGTACGTTCGTATTTATGTATGTATGTATGTATGTATGAATGTATGTAGGTAGGTGTAGGATAAATCAAAAGACTCCCACCAAGACGGACATTGTTTTTTATTGTTCCGTCGTCTATAATGTATAAAATAATGTACCAGCTAAATACTAGTATCCTTTCGTCAAAACTAATGGCCTTGTACCAATGATTTGAAAGGATTATCGTTATTAGCTTGTTTCATAACTAAATAAAGTTTTTCTCTGTAATAATAACCAAATATCTTAATACTTTTCAGTAATTTCATGAAAATGGCTATTTTCTAAAATAAAAAAAAAGCCTATTGTTACGTCATTTCACTCATGAACTTCCAGCACAGAAAATTAAAGGGAGGTAAAAAAAAAAAGAAGATGATAAATTTCATTTCTATTTAAAAATTTGATTCACGTCTATTATGACGTCATAATTTGCTGATTTCTCTCACAAATACACGTGACGCAATTTTGTTTTTTCATCTTCATATCTTCAGTGTTTCAGCAGACACCAACATTGGATTTAAAGATAATCTTGTCTATAACCATTTTAGATTTGAGATATTTCACCGATTATGTGATTGGTAAGCATTTGATTCTACGTACACGTTCACAAACACACATGCACACATATAATAATACGCACGAAAACACAAAAAGTCTTATAGTAATCTGTACTGATG
>NC_068989.1:45262696-45270605 GCF_001194135.2 Octopus bimaculoides | reverse complement strand
ACAGAACGCCTTTGTTGTAATGAAGTGGCACAAATTTGGACCCGAACGGCAGAGTTGCTTGAGAGCAACGTGACACTCGCGGCGCCATTCGCCTAGCCTCGGTCTCTGTTTGATCCACGACTGCTGTTCGGCCAAAGAGATAAGCTGCGGGAAAGCGTACCACACAAACGGTGACCACACCTGTACACCGTCGTCTACGAAGCGCCGGAGATGTCGCAGTCTCAGCGCATATCTGCGCATCATCAACCACGGCATGTCGAGCCCTCCATTTAGCGGGTGTTGACAGCAAATAGATCGCCTAACCATTGGAACGCTTCTCTTCCACAAGAAGCGGATGAGTATGCGTTCCAATTTGGTGATGGTAGGGTCGGAACAAGGCACGACGGTCAGACGGTACTCGATGACGGGTGCGATGTACACGTTCTCCACCTCCACCCGACCTTTTAGGGATAGCTTCCTCTCGGCCCATTGCTGGATGAGAGTGCCTACCTTTCGTCCCAGTTCTTCTCCATTTGTAGGTCTGGACCAAACCAGACTCTGAGCAATTTAACCGGTCCGTCGGTCCAGCGTCCCGCGATGGAGAACCTATTGGACGGTATGGGCCTGAAGTTATCTATGACGTTCCCCTTGTTTGGATCTTTCTTTAGAAGGGCCACTGCTCCTCGCTTTACAAGACGTGGATACTCCCGTTTTGCTGCCAGTTGCAGTAGACAGCTGCGCAGCCTGCCAACGTATCCTGTACGTCCGCGGCTGTGATGAGTCTTTCGCAACATTCCGCCTCTCTTGCTAAGAGTCGTGGCAGGCCACGCAGGTAGGTTCTAAAATCCACTCTGCGTTCTGACCCACCAGTCGTCCCAAACAGTCACGCAAAGTGTTATTGAAAGGCCTGACACATCCTTTCAGGATCGAGAAATTCGCGCCCCTATTCATCTGTAAGTGACCTAAAGGCGGCTCTGTTTGCGCCTCCGCCACTCGGGCCTCTCGGGCGGCTTCAACTCCTTCGTTCCTCAGGGAACGCATCCTAGCTCTGACAACGCATCCTTCGTGTTTGTCGTTGAAGTGTTAGTCGAGGGCCAGTTCTAAGTGCCTCTTCTAATTTCTTAACTAGGTCTCCCTCTTTTCTATTTCGGTTTAATGCTAGGGCCTTACTGTACCTTACCGATTCTGCTTTCATTGCTTTCTTTATGGCATACCACCATCTGTTGTCGATGATGGCACCCGTCAATGCTCTCTTAACTAATGTGCTAATCCAGTCCCTGTAAGCCTGGCATGCTGTGAACGACGCGTTCAGCTTCCAATAACTGGGACCCTGCCTATGTGTCATATCTAAGTCAAGTGTACAAGTTACAAATTTGTGGTCTTTGTAGCTGACTATGTGGAATTGTGGACAACCTACACTATCCTTATCCACTATCCTACAGAATATTCTATCTAAGTACGATCTGGACGACCCGATGCGATTGCTCAATGTCCACATTGGCACATTCGGGTGGTCCAGTTGATACCTGTCAGACAGTTGGAAACGTCTGAGCAGGTATTTGAGGCATCTGCATCCCCTCTTATTACTATCTCTGCCCACGTAGTCTAGATGCGTGTCCAGGGTAGCGTCCCAATCCCCCACTAAAAGTAAAGGTCGAGACGTTCCCAGGAAAATCTCTAGACGTCGAAAGAAATCTGGCCCGCCTGTTAAGGAGGGTGCATAAACTGTTATCAGTCGAAAAGCACAGCCATTGTTGTCATCGACATCCAAGATGACCAGCCTACCCTCCGGGTCTAGGAAAATTGCTCTTACTTTGAGGTCCAGATTCTTCCGAAGAATCACCGCGGCAGACATGGAGAAAAATAAATGTCGAAATGTCCGCCGAACATGTGCTGGAGTGCCGTGGGCTGTGGAGTCTGGTCTCACTGATGGCTATGATATGCAGATTTTGTGACTTGATCACGTTTAACAGGTGGCCTTGTTTCCAAGGCGACCCCAAGCCACGTACATTTATACTGCCTATTTTCAGCATGTTCCTATCGAAAGTTGTTTTACACACGAGACAGACAGACAGACAGACAGACATACATACAGACAGACAGACAGACAGATAGATAGATAGATAGATAGATAGATAGATACATAGATGGATAGACAGACAGACAGACAGACAGACAGACAGACAGACAGACAGACAGACAGATAGATAGATAGATAGATAGATAGATAGATAGATATCGGTAGGCATATGTCTGTGTCTCCGCGTCTGTATTTGTTCCCCACCAACGCTTCACAACCGGTGTTGGTATGTTTACGTCTCTGTAATTTAGTGGTTCGGCAAAAAAAAACACCGATAGATAAGTACCAGGCTTAAAATTAAAATGTCCTGGAGTCGATTTGTTCGACTAAAATCCTCCAAAGCGGTGCCCCAGCATGGCCGCAGTCAAATGACTAAAACATGTAAAATATAAAAGATATACATTATATAAGCTCAGGTATAGCTGTGTAGTAAGAAGCTTGTTTTCCAACCACATGGTTCCAGGTTCAGTCCCCCTGCGTGACACCTTGGGCAAGCATCTTCTACTATAGCCTGTATTTAATTAAGATATAGACTATAGCCTTCTATTATAGTCTGAACATAGATAAAATATACATGTTTTCCAATCACATGGTTCCGGGTTCAGACTCCTGCATGGTACCTTGAGCAAGTGTCTTCTACTATAGCCTGGGGCCGACCAAAGCCTTGTGAGTGAATTTCGTAGACGGAAACGAAAAGAAGCTTGTCGCGTGTAGACATATATGTATGTATATATGCATGTATGTATGTATGTATGTATGTATGTATGTAAGTATGTATATCTGAAAAATGGAACAAGAACGCAACAGACAATAAAGCATCCGGATACATAGATGATGTGAATGGACAGGAAAAAACAAGGACAGGTCATTTGCTGCCTTCTCTCATCAGTCAAGTTACCAAATTTTCCTTACAGTTTCGGGCAGTTACACTTGAGACCGTTCAAATTTGGATGCCCCCAAAAATTTTAACTTAAAACATTAAATTTGGTGGGAGAAAGCAAGCGAATGTGTACAACAAACACAAAAACGGAGACCATGTTACACAATTACAAATACAAAACAAGAAAATAACAACAGGTATCTTTCGACTAATAAAGACGAATCAATTTGAGCTGGCGTGCGTAGAGTGAAAGCCTTGAGGCAGGAACATAGATGAACATAAGAGATGAAAGTCAAGAGACAGGAGTATCAGAGATGTTTCGCGGCCGGCAGTCGAGCCAAGAAAGAAAGCTCATGCCGGGCCGAACAACGGTTATGTGGAAGGAAAAGAGAGAGTGGTGGGGGGCAGAGAGGTTGAAGGATTAGGGGAAGAACGAGAAAGAGAGGAAATCAAACGGACATAAAGGAAGGTACAAGGCAGATAAATGAGAAGGAAAAGAAGGAATTAAAGAAAGAGAAGGACAAGAAATGTAAGAGAGGGGCGAGAAAAGAGGAAAGAAAGAAGAAAGTATGAGGGGGTCTATAAGAAAGTGTAAACGAGTCGTACAAAATTTAGATACATACTTAAAAGGTGAGCAAAAGTGTACGTACGCCGCTATATGTATATATAAATCCCCAAAATGGAAGAAGAACGCAACAGACGACAGTAAAACATCCGGACAGATAGACGATGCGAAATCGGACAGGAAAAAGCAATAAAAAGACGGACAGGAGAAAAACAAGAACGGGTCATTCACAGTCTCCTCTCATCGGTCAAGTTACCAAGTGTGTGTGTGTGTGTGTGTGTGTGTGTGTGTGTGTGTGTGTGTGTGTGTGTGTGTGTGTGTGTGTGTGTGTGTGTGTGTGTGTGTGTGTGTGTGTGTGTGTGTGTGTGTGTGTGTGTTTGTGATGTGACAGCGAGAATTAGCTGTTCATGGAAGGTACAATGCTGACAACTCCCATCAGGATGAAACTGTGCAGTCCAGTGTTCTAGCATTCGCTCATGAGGCAGTTCTAGCTTCGCTCATTGGGCAGTTATCTGCGCTGCCAGTATATATAAACGTGCTTTGACGCAGGTATAAATGAATTAACTATTTCTAGCGAATATGTGCTTGTAGCACAATTAGTGAGGACTAAACTTTGCCTATACGGTTTATTTTGCACTCAGCTGTATGTATATATTACAAAGATAGATAGATAGATAGATAGATAGATAGATAGATAGATAGATAGATAGATAGATAGATAGATAGACAGGTAGGTAGGTAGGTAGGTAGGTAGGTAGGTAGGTAAGTCGCCGCGCTTCACATTGCCATAGACGATCTTAGTTTTCGTCTCTTGTTACCATTCTCTTCAAAAAAGATCTGCAACGAATCGTAGTCAGACATTCATTGGGCCATGTTCTCCTCATTCAATTGATGTGGGACCCAACATCGAGCCTGCTGAGGTAACCAATTTGATGCCGATGGTTTTCAAAATTTGATTTGAATATTTGGAGAATATATGCGACCATCCTGATCATGTAACGGGAGTTAGACTCAGCTAACTTTTTCGCTTGTCGCATGATTGCGTCGAACTCCATCAGTGCGTCATGTATCTAACGAGTACGCATGTGCAAAAGAAAAAAAGTAAGCGAACAGCATTATCATGCGATTGAGAATTTAAAATCACTTCTTTAATTAGTATTCGTATTTTATACGTTTACTCTCATTTATATCAAGTGAATACAAAATCTATTGGTTTGGACAAACAGGACTTCAATATGAGATGCCCATTTGTAAGTACACAAAAAGACAGTCAAATCGATTTTCATTGTCGGTTTTATGAACCCTTGAGTTTTTAAACACCCTCTGCAACATGCTGGTTGGTGTCATAACATAGTTGCAAGGTGTCTGGGCTGTGTCACGTAACCCTATAGACTCTTAACCAGGCTCTTTCAGTGCAGAAAACCTGGGGGTTCCAACCAGAAACCAACAAACATTTTTGCAATAAAATTTTCTAAGATAATTAAATAGTGTTATTTCTTATTTCTTTATTGCCCACAAGGGGCTAAACATAGAGGGGACGAACAAGGACAGACAAAGGGATCAAGTCGATTACATCGACCCCAGTGCGTAACTGGTACTTTATTTATCGACCCCGAAAGGATGAAAGGCAAAATCGACCTCGACGGAATTTGAACTCAGAACGTAAAGACAGGCGAAACACCGCTCAGCATTTCACCCGGCGTGCTAGCGTTTCTGCCAGCTCGCCGCCTTAAACAGTGTTATTGCTTATGAAGTGTATGTGTGCATGTGTGTGTGTGTGTGTGTGTGTGTGTGTGTGTGTGTGTGTGTGTGTGTGTGTGTGTGACATTCGGTCGCAATAATTAAGGAGTCAATAGTTAGAGAATTTACTAGCAAAAGGATATGTAAACAATTCGTGACCTAAGGATCCATTAGGCTAATATAAAATGTGTACAGTATGCAAATTGTACAGATGTCGAAGCGTTGAGAAATAAACTGTAGTGAGATGCAGGAATGCAAGCTCTTGAAATCCAATTTCCAGATTCTCTAGCTGTCGCGGACCCAGGCTGCCAAACTGAAAAACTGTAGGGTAATTGAATTTTGACTATCAGTTCAACGATGGGGTCAATTCCGTTTTGGAAGCAAGGGTGATGCTGATCGTCAAATTCATAAAATAATCCTTATCATCAGATTTGCAAATATAAAATTCGGACTGGATTAGAAGACAGTTGTGAATGTTGCCTTTATGATGAACAAGGGAACTTGTAGGATTTACCAACACAGGTTGTCGCTGAAAGGCTTGATGAAGAATTTCGATAGGGTAACGGATCTTTCACAGAGATGCAGAGATTCTCCGTATGAATCTTGTGATATGTAGAACAGGTGGGCGTAGGCGATGGCTGAATGAGATGGTGAGGATCGGAGCTGTCTTTATAATGATCCATTGTGGGTTTCCGAAACAATTGCTGAGGGAGAAGCATAGCAGTCAATACATCTGCACTCAAGCTAAGATCGATATTCATCCCATTGGCAAGTTAAGTAGTACATCCAGACACGATACCAAATTGTAGGTCACTGCAAGATTTTGATAAATCGGCTGCATTAACTCGGGATTTTCTTTAGAAGGATCCCAGTTGGAAATAGGTTCAGAAATTAGTGAAGACAAAGGCTAATGCAGCTCTAGGATCTTTTGGATGACATTACAAAGCATGTTACAACTGCCCGTTAGTACTCTAGTCACTCTGTAGAATAGGGAAGATATGGAGAAAGGGCAAGTTGGCTCATCAGTCATCAGCGGGGTTGTGCAGAATGGGTGTAGCTTCCAAAAAAAGAAAGGTCAAAGATCAGTTAGTTCAGAATCATCCTTCTCAGTGTTGGGGATGGGGGAGAGATACTTCAACATTGTCGCTACCTATCTGAGAAGCTTCCACACTGATTCCTCACATGGGAACCCAAGAGGTAACACGGTATCACTCCACTGATCGTGAGGTCTGGAAAAACAACGAGAACATAACCAAATGCCTACGAGTCCATACCAAGGGATCAATTTAAAGAGGAAATAAGCAGGCACTACGTTCTAGACAGGCTGTGAAACCTCATTCAAGACTACTACACCATCTTTAGTCTGTGAGCCTCTCAAACATCAGAGTGACATTACATCCTGAAGGGACTGGTGAATCCTGAAGGACTTTCAGGAGCTAATCAACTGCACACTCATGATCTTTAGCTTGGTAAAATCCAGAAGCCTTCTCTTGAAGAAAGGAAAAATCAACAACAAAATACCATTTTATTTTAAAAAACGTCACAAACTGTTATCCAGTTTCACGTAAATGTTTATCAGACAGTTACGGGGATACTCTTTACTCTTTTACTTGTTTCAGTCACTTGACTGTGGCCATGCTGGAGCACCGCCTTTAGTCGAGCAAATCGACCCCAGGACTTATTCTTTGTAAGCCTGGTGCTTATTCTATCGGTATCTTTTGCCGAACCGCTAAGTTACGGGGACGTAAACACACCAGCATCGGTTGTCAAGCGATGTTGGGGGGACACAAACACAGACACACACACATATATATATATACATATATACGACGGGCTTCTTTCAGTTTCCGTCTACCGAATCCACTCAGAGGGTTTTGGTTGGCCCGAGGCTATAGTAGTGGGACTGAACCCGGAACCATGTGGTCGGTAAGCATGCTACTTACCAAAAACAAATTATACCCACTCACACACACACACACACACACACACACACACACACACACACACACACACACACACACACACACACACACGCATACACACACTCCCACGCACACATAAAAATATATTTAGATATATTTATGTATATTCGGTCTGATGGTCAGTATCAAATCAGAAACGAACTAAACCAGGATCCTGTTCGTAGATTGGTGTTAATGTAGATAGCAATTAACAGTTTACCCAAGGGCCGAGGAGAAACAAGGGAGTGGGGTTGGAGAAGAAGCAAAAGATTGAAGAATTGATTAAGGTAGAGGGTAGCTGGGAGGGTGGCGGGGTGCGATGGAACTGATTGGGGCAGAATGCAGCTAGGGCTGGTGGATAGAGAAGAAATATCATTATGCCGTCGTGAAGTGGGACTTGATAGGATGATAAGAGAAAGTAAAGTGGCAAACATGGTGGTGGCGGTTCGGTGGTGATGGTGGTGGTGAGAGTAGTAGTAGTAATAGTAGTAGTAGTAGTAGTAGCAGCGGAAGCAGCAGCAGCAGCAGCAGCAGCAGTGGTGGTAGTGGTAGTAGTAGTGGTAGTAGTAGTAGTAGTAGTAGTAGTAGTAGTAGTAGTAGTAGCAGTCTTAGCAGCAACAGCAGCAGTAGTAGTGGTTATGATGGTTGTGGTGGTCGTCGTGAAATGATAGTGTTAGTAACGTATTTGGTAAACGTGGTGGTTG
>NC_068989.1:45261957-45262459 GCF_001194135.2 Octopus bimaculoides | reverse complement strand
TTGTGGTGGTGGTGGATGATACAGCGGTAGTATACTGATTGGTTTTGGTGGTGATTGTGGTGGTGGTTGTGGTGGTGGTGGTGGTGTTGATGGTGGTGGCGGTGGTGGATACAGCGGTAGTGTACTGATTGTTTTTGGTATTGGAGGTAGAGGTGGTGTATCAGTGATTTTGAGGAGGATGAGGCGGTGGAGATGGTGGTGGAGGATATGGTGGTAGCAGAGAGAGGTTGTTTATGTTTAAATACAGACCAGACTGATTGATGCAAGAACAGATTAACGGTGTAACTGAAGTCTCAGCTATCTTTTGTTGTCATATGGTGTATTTGAATGAGTGTGCATGTATGCGTGCAAGTGTGCGTATGTGTGCGCGTATCAGTATATTGGTATATAGACACATGTGCGAGGCGTGTGTGTGTGTGTGTGTGTGTGTGTCTAATGAGTGTGCGTATTTGTGGATCTCTGTGCGCTTATAAACTGCTTGAGCGCTTGATTTATCTATCTA
>NC_068989.1:45260382-45261488 GCF_001194135.2 Octopus bimaculoides | reverse complement strand
TTTTATATATTTGTTTTTTTTTTCATTTTTGTTGTTTATCTTCTGCATTTTCGTTTTTAAACTATTTTTCAATCATCGCAAATTTTCTTCTCTATCACTCTCTTCATCATTTTTATTCTTCTGCTTTTCTGTTTCACCTCCTCTTCTTCTGCTCCAAATGTTTTCAACAACATATGAAATTAAATACAAGAAAAAAAAATTAAAACAAACAACTGAGAATTGATAAATAAACAAAATGAATTTTACCGAGGTAAAAAAAAAAAAAAAGAGCGAGGGAGGGGAGATTACAAGATAAGATAAGAGCAACGTTTTATAGCCGGCGGGGGTTAAGATAGAGGAATTAGCAGGTAGCCATAGAGGAGAAAGATTGCCTATTGGCAGAATGGAAATATTCAAATAAAACACTTTCTGTTACTGGTCCCCATTTACGTATTGCGAGATCAACTCACACAAAGCCGAGAATTTAGAATTTATTATTCTGGGGCTGACAAATAAGGAACCAAACAAATACTGAGCCATTGCATCGTTAATGTGTGTGTGTGTGTGTGTGTGTGTGTGTGCTTGTGTGTGTATGTTTGTATGTATGTATAATTATTCAGGGGAATTTAACCTACACAATTTTAAGGGATAGATATATTAATGTTTGCGTGAGTTTTTTTAATAAGATTTAGGTACCTCAAACTCTGAGTCTTCTTCAAACAGAGAGTTACAAACTCAAAACCCCACACCACGTCTCACTCAAATGTACATATGCTATGATATACATATATCTATCTTCAATCTCTGTCTCTATCTTTCTTTGTATCGCTCTTCTCTCTATCTCTCTCTCTCTCCCTATATATATATATATATATATAAAGGTATGCATGTTTGTATGCAAGTATATGTACGCATGCATTGTATTATGTACGTATGTATATGAATGTGTTTATGTATGTATATATGTATGTATGTACTTATGTATCTATGTACATAGTATGGAAAAAATAAGACTTGGATAGTGGTTTCGACGTTTCGGCTTGCTCGCCGTCATCAGACTTTCTTACACTTTTAAATTGTTTTTTTAATACGTAACTTGACATAAAACAAGAATTAATTGATATATA
>NC_068989.1:45258100-45260372 GCF_001194135.2 Octopus bimaculoides | reverse complement strand
AGGAATGACCACCAAAGTGGACTCCTAATAGGCTAGATATACACGTCAAATCGCCTAACCACGAAGAGTGTTCTCGAGAAGACAATTTCAGCAAAACGCCAGAATGTAAAAATGAGCAAGACAAATGAAAATATACGAAATAAAAGACGATTACCAATGTACCAATGGTTTCGCTTGGAAATTATGTTTTGTAAATTACACACTACGCCGATGAGCCTGCAGATAACTACTTGCGTAGATATTAACAAGCGAAACTATTGGTACATAGGTAATCGTTTTTTATTTCGTATATTTTCATTTGTCTTGCTCATTTTTACAATCTGGCGTTTTGCTGAAATTTTTTTCTTGAGAACACAGGCTTCGCCGTTAGGCGATTTGAAGTCTATATCTAGCATATTAGGAGTCCACTTTGGTGGTCATTCCTCTTAATTTTGTTTGTAATATAATTTTTAATCTTCGGAATTTTTAAATATGCTAAGCCACTGGTTTTAATTGATTAATATCAATTTCTACCCTCATTATTTAATTATATATATATATATATATAGTTAAAAAAAAACAATAACAAAAAAACAAAAAAACAACAAAGTGAGGACGTGATATGGATAGTATTATTGGACGCTCAGGAAAGGAAAGAGAGATAACAGAGATCACTAAAGTTACTGACGGTACTAATTAGTACCAGTATTGCTAGAAATAAATGTCAAAACAACTCAAAAGCACTATCTTAATGACTGACAAGGGGAGGTAATCCCCCAGTGGATATAGTCAAATCAACGATTTCAGATTTTAATGCTATCTTAATTTTTATCAGTGACTCTTACCGCATTCAGGGTTAAAGTCTACTCCCTCAATCTTATAAGAAAACCATTGTAACACATACGATGATTTCAAAACGTCAGTCATTAAAATAGTGCTTTGTGGCTTGTTTTGACTCTTATTTCTAGCAATACTCGTACTAATTGGTACATTCTGTCATTTTAGGGACATCTCTTAATTTGCCTTCAGGTTGTTAAAGTGCTAATAAGCCACCCATATTATTTGTTGCTTACAGTTTTACCGTTTTGAAATCAGCGCGTGTGTTTCAACGGTTTTCTTATAACAGTGAAAGAGGGAGTTGAGTTTAACCCCGGGCA
Organism: Octopus bimaculoides; assembly: GCF_001194135.2. Lineage (NCBI taxonomy): Eukaryota > Metazoa > Mollusca > Cephalopoda > Octopoda > Octopodidae > Octopus > Octopus bimaculoides. Next base: position 45,259,236 of record NC_068989.1, on the reverse strand, counting down.
CGGCAACCGTCAGTGAAGAGGATTAAGATACTCTCCATCAAAATCAGAAATCGTCGATTTGGCTACATCCGCTAAGGGCTTACATCCCCTTATCAGTCATTAAAATAGTATTTTGTGGCTTTTGAGTTGCTTTGACTCTTATTTCTAAAATACTGGTACTATTAGTACGCTCTGTCACTTCTGTGACCTCTATTAACAACCTCTATTTAGGTTGTTAAATTGCCAATAGGCCACCCATATTATTTGTTATATATATATATATGCGTATATACATACATAAACACTGATATTGTAGGCATATACTTATAGACCCATTGCTTTGAACAATGTTTGATAAAGATTTACTGTATGTATAGCTAATTGATTCTGTACATATTTTCCAGTGTATGTAGACTAATTACGCTAACCGTGTATATGTGAGCTTGTTAACTTGACTTCATGCAAATATATGTTACGCTTGCATATTTGTATATATGCACGTTCCCTAATTTACAAAAAAAAAAAGGCAGTGGAGTGGTGGGATACATTATAATAAATAAAAGCAAGATAAAGCTGCCGGTGAGTGCTGAAGGCAGTCATTTTCAATTCCTCCACAGAAATCTATAAACACTGAGAGATTTCCAGATAGAGGACACAAATTTATAAGAAAGAGATAGGTGAGTAAGGAGGGGAGGACGAAACTGAGAGAAGACAGAGATAAGAGCTAGAAAAGGCGTGTGGTATATTGTGTGTTGCGGTGTGGTGCGGGTTTGTAATGCTTTGTGAAGGGATGGTTGGATGAACAACTGACGATAAGACGAAGAGCAGATGGCGGCACAGATGGAGTGCATGGTCATCATAGGGGCGCACACATATACGGACACACGCAAAAACATATACGTCGTTATACATATACACACACATATGTATGTGTCTGATTGTGTGTTCGTGTGCGCACGTATGCACACACACACACACACACACACACACACATACATATAAATATATCCATGTTTGTATTTGTATATATGAATATACATATGGTCGAATATAAGTATATAAATATGCATATATATATATGTGTGTGTGTGTGTGCCTGTGTGTGTATGCACGTATGTATGTTGAGGAATACATATTCGTGTGTTTATAAATATATA
>NC_068989.1:45251104-45258013 GCF_001194135.2 Octopus bimaculoides | reverse complement strand
TATATATATATATACATATATACATATATGTGTGAGTGTGTGGGTATATGCATACATCAACATTGCCATTTTAATTATATACATATACGTAGAAACACACACACACATATGTATATATATGGAAGTAGTAGTAGTAGTAGTAGTAGTAGTAGTAGTAGTAGTAGTAGTAGTAGTAGTAGTAGTAGCAGCAGCAGCAGTTATTACTCTTGTGCAAACCGTTCGCCAAAAAATGATAAAATAAAAACAGCTTTTTCACTTATAACATTTTTACTGTTCCGGTTCACTGAACATTTTAATGATTGTTATAAACATTTAATTAAAAATGATGATACTATATTTATATGAATATTGTTGTCTTGTTATTTACATGTAATTATCATTATTCCAAACGTTATCACAATAGTCACCGTAAGTCTACAAGTTCCATAAATGATTTCGTTGCTTTGCATATTCATTTATCAGTAATCTACTATCAGCAAAATAATCATCACATCTGAAGTAAAAGCAATAACAAAATGAATATGCCGGAACTTACAATGTTTTTTTAGAACGAGCATATGAATGGAGTAAATAGGAGGCAATGCGCAAAGTATCAGGAACTGATGGAGAAATTTTTGTTTTTTACCAGAAGGTACGATAAATATAAGCTAATAGCGGTAGACTAGTATTTGTAGTAGGCTCGCTCTAAAAAGTACTCAACTGACTGGACTTTACTCGGGAGAGAAGAGAATTGGATCATTCACTCTGCAAATGAAGTCGCGGACACAGTCAACGGTTGCCCTAGATAAAGTGTTTTATTTTAAAGTTAGCTTGATCCACAGACTGGAACTGCAGGGGGTGCAAATTTGGTCCTGATCCACCTATCTGTATAACCTGGATAGGCACGCCTGATGTTGGAATGCATGAAGCATCCGATGACCATCTCTACCAGGTCATTTTGCTGTTGATGCGTCACACCGTCGTTGTTGGCACTCCGTCGCTTACGACGTCGAGGGTTTCAGTTGATCCGATCAACACAGCTTGCTCGTGAAATTAACGTGCAAGTGGCTGAGCACTCCACAGACACGTGTACCCTTAATGTAGATCTCGGGGATATTCAGCGTGACACAGTGTGACAAGGCTGACCCTTTGAATTACAGGCACAACAGAAACAGGAAGTAAGAACGAGAGAAAGTTGTGGTGAATGAGTACAGCAGGGTTCGCCACCATCCCCTGATGGAGCTTCGTGGAGCTTTAGGTGTTTTTGCTCAATAAACACTCATAACGCCCGGTCTGTGAATCGAAACCTCGATCCTATGACCGCGAGTCCGCTGCTGTAAAACCACTGGGCCATTGCGCCTCCACGCGTCACACCATATCCGGGAATTATCATGCACGTAGTTTATTATGATTGTTTCTGTATTCTATTTATTTTTAAATAAATTAAATAACTCTAACTCTAACTCTAACCCAACATTTTCGTTTTAATTCTCTCATTCATTTCCTACTTGCCAGTTAACACGATGTTAAAAAAAAAAGCAGCTCATAAGTGAGACGATTAATACATGTAAATGTATTACTCTCTGTCATTTGACGCTTTCCTATTTCCACTTTATCAGACCACCGTAACAGCCAATAAATACACATTGCTAACTTTCATATACTGTGTAAATTCCTATCTCTGGTCACTTATTTGTGCAATTTACTCTGGGACATAAATGTTCTACACTGTTTTAATATCGCATGATCGACCTGACTATCTGATGTTAAACATCGCTGGTTACAATGCGCTTTGCATTGTTTTAGCTCTCGAATGGTACCTGCCCGCTGGTTAGGCGAGCAAGCCAACATTCCCCCTGATCGGAAGGGTATTCTGTTGCGGGGTTCCCCATTTACAGCTGAGCGGACTGGAGGTGCGTGAAATGAAGTGTTTTGCTCAAGAACACAACGCGCAGCCGGTCTGAGAATTGAACCCACAATCACATGTTTTTGAGTGCAACACGTCTAACCACTAGGCCACGTGCCTTCACGCTGTTTTGATATATGTTTAAATACTGATTTTAAATTTTGCCACAAGACCAGCAATTTCGGGGTAGGGGATAAGGCGATTACATCGACCCACCCCAACACTCAACTGGCGCTTATTTTATCTACACCGAAGGGATGAAGGGTAAAGTCGACCTCGGTGGAATTTGAACTCGGAACGTAAGGACAGACGAAATACCGCACGTGATAAAGATTTTGCCAGCTCACAGCCTTCATATGTCTAAATATTATGCTTGCTGGAGTCAAGATAGTAGAAACGCTGTGTTGTTGACACCTATTTAAGCATATACAAGTAGCCGCAGCTATATTCTTGTCCCCAGAAAAAAAAAGAATGTCTATCTTTTCTTTAATGGCATGACGAAACTATGAAATACGTGATTCTTGAGATTTTCTCTTCTTTCCATTCGAAGTCGGTTGCAATTGTTACTTGATGCCTGTTTACTTTCTCTCAGAGCGAAGACAATTTCAACGAATCAAGAATTTATCTTGCGATTTAATAAACTTTTCTTCATCTATATTTCCAAATTCATGCTACCGGCCACTCTTAGTTAATTCTCAAGTTCCTTGGTATATACGATGTGTGTGTGTGTGTGTGTGTGTACATACACATATAAGTATGTATGCATAATTGCGCCTTTGTATTTTTGATCTTATTAATCAAAAAATATTTTTTTTAAATACCTCGCTACAGATCCATCATAAACCACATCTAGAAAAAGCGACTCCCGACCGACACCACCACCACCACCACCTTGAGTGATTGCCATAAATTCCCTCGCAGACAAGTTTTGGCTTCTGAATCACAGATATGCTACTTTCTCTTTCTGGCTTTTCTGCCATTATTCCTATGGCCTCTACTCCGCGAAACTGACTATTCTCGTATCATCTTCATTCCGGCACGCCTGGTCATAACCGATTCTGGCATTCTTGTCTTTTATATTGTGTTCCACTCTTACGATCCTCACAAACCTCTATTCCCTGAATGTCTAAGCTTTGGAATTCCCTCCTTGCTCAAAATATTTTCCCGAAGCCATGGACACCAAATGCCTAACAGTAACAGTAGACGCATCGATGCCACGGGTCTCGGATTGTTTGCGAAGTTTATGGTGGCATCCTCCTTTGCAACCGATTAAATAAAGAAAGAACTAATTTATTAAATCACACATCAGTTTGATGAAATCTTAAGTGGAATACTGTGGGATTTGAACTCAGATTTTAAAGAGATGTAATTAGATCTAAAGAGTCTGCTATTGATCGCTGTTTTGCTTCTGATTTCGTGAAACAGCAAATATTTTAGAGCTGAGGGTGTTATTAATTTTACTAACCTCCGTACCTGACTGGTACTTTATTTTATCAATCCCGAAAGGATAAAAAGCAATGCTGATTTGAAATGATAACGTAAAATGCCTGAGCAAATATAGCATAGCATGATCTCGACGCTCTAACCATTGTACCAGCTCACCGCCTTATGTAACAGAACAATAATAAAATATCGTTAGTTGACTAAGTTTCTAAACGTCACAAAGTTAATTAAAATCTTAAATCTCTCCACAAGTATTGCTCAGTGTCACGACACGATGTCATCTTCAAGTTATTTCTTGTGATATTTGCTCATAACTCTACGACTCCATCCTAACTACAAAAGGCCAAGAAGTCTTTCGGTAATTATATTTAAAAACGCCAGTTATTTATTGATTTTTTTCTCATTCAATTATGTAATTAGACTTTTATCGTTCTTTTCCTAAATGCTAAATGTAAACTATTTCACTTTATACATCTGACGCGATTCATCATTCACGCCTGAACACACAAACCTACGCATGCGCACATCACACACGCACACACACACACACATATACACACATACACACACACGCACGCACGCACACACACATCTACAAACTTACTCACTCAGTCACACGTAGACATACACTTATCTATATAAATACCTACACACAGACATATTTACACATACTCATATTTCTATATACAGACATAAACTCAGATATTATGGAGTGCATGCTTGATAAGTATGCCTTATTGTCTTTACATCCACCAAAATACTGACGAGGCACGTCTATTCTGAATGTACAGGTTTGTTCAAAAAGAATGAACTGATTTCATTATGCAATACTTTAATAGGAAAAAGCAATAAGAAACTCCAGCTAAGTCACAAGTATTTACTCAGAATCAACTTTTATTTCCTGTCTTACAAGTGTTCAATGTGGCCACCACCCGCAGCACGGGCAACATCAATGCGATAAGAGAATTCCTCCCAGACGCGAATCAGCATATCACGATTCACTGTGTTGATCGCTATTGTTGTGTTGGCACTCCGTCGGTTACGACGACGAGGATTCCAGTTGATCCGATCAACGGAACAGCCTGCTCGTGAAATTAACGTGCAAGTGGCTGAGCACTCCACAGACACGTGTACTCTTAACGTAATTCTCTGGGGAGATTCAGCGTGACACAGAGTGTGACAAGGCTGGCCCTTTGAGATACAGGTGCAACAGAAACAGGAAGAGAGAGTGAGAGAAGGTTGTGGTGAAAGAGTACAGCAGGGTTCGCCACTACCCTCTGCCGGAGCCTCCTGGAGCTTTAGGTGTTTTCGCTCAATTAACACTCACAACGCCCGGTCTGGGAATCGAAACCGCGATCCTAAAACTGCGAGTACGCTGCCCTAACCACTGGGCCATTGCGCCTCCGATCGCTATTGTTATTCGATGTTTAAGGTCATCGAGGTTAGTGGGTAGCGGTGGAACATAAACACAATTTTTACATATCCCAACAAAGAAAAAATGTACACACGGTGAGGTCTGGGGATCTCGAACACCAAGCAGATACGCGTCTGGGAGGAATTCTCTTATCGCACTGATGTTGCCCGTGCTGCAGGTGGTGGTTACAGTGAACGCTTGTAAGACAAGAAATAAAAGTTGATTCTGAATAAATACTTGTGACTTAGCTGGAGTTATTTAGAATAATACTTCTATACAGGATAACTTCTAAATACAAACATATCTGAATCGTATGTCAAAGCGGATGATCTCCATGATTAACACACACACTTTTACCCATTAACACATTTTGACATTTGGATCTCCAATGTCTAAAATGCAAACTGTAGAATCACATTATGTGTGTATCTTCCGAAAAAAAAAATTTTTTTTTTAATCCATGCGAGATTCGAAACAAAAAGGAGATTGCCACGTATTGACTACATATGCCAGAAATAACTCCTAAACATTATTTACATTGGACGGATATGTTTCCTCATCTTAAAGAAATAAAACAATTCCATATATTTAGTCTATTGGAATGGACAGATAGATCAACATGTAATTTTATAATGTCTAACTTTTCCATGATGATATTTTGCTCATAACTTATAGATGCAAATTTAATGCTTCAATTTGTAATTTATTTAATGAGTAGAAATGGAAACAGCTGTATGAAGAAACGATTATCAATTTATTAATACAAAAATATTAACCACTAACTCTCCATTTTCTTCTTTTAATTCAATACGGATTATATACGTAATATATACCTGCTGATTTAGAAAAATTTTATTTCCCAAAGACAAGGTATAGAACCAGCGTTTCCTTGGATGTAATCATCCCTTTGAGAGGTTGACGTATCCTCTAATTAACTTATATAAGTATTATGTGTGTGTGTATATATGCATGTAATGTATGTATGTATGTATGTATGTATATGTATGAATGCTTCCCAATTGGCGGTACCCACAAAAAAATGGCTTTCCTGCGGAGAATTAATGACAAGAGCAAGCAAAACGGCACAGAGATGTGCCCTTCTGGCAAATTTCAAGCCTCTCACTGCCGACAAACCGGATATACCACCTTAACACCAGCTGCTACTCTGCACCGCCTAACCACAATCACAGCTACCAACCAACCCCATGAGCAGGACCGCCATTTACCTATCCCCAACGTTTACCAACCCCAAACGCATACCAATCTCCAGCGCTTACCAAATCCCAACGCTTGCCAATCCCCAACGATTGTTCTGCGCGTGTATACTCGCGCCCGCCCGCGTGAAAATCCACATGTGCACGCGTATGTGTGTGTGTGCACGCCCACTAGTATGCATGCGTAAAGGCATGCGAATATGCATATTTACATATGAATGAATATGCATGTGTGTGTATGCTTGTATGCGTGTGCATGTGTGTGTATGCATGTGTATGTGTGTGCATGTGCACGCGTGTGAGTACGTGTTTGTGTGAGTGTGCAGACGTGCGCGTGAGCGCCCATGTACAGATGCGCACACTTGCATCAATATACACATGCACGCAAAACCATATGAGCGCGTCTACACACCCGCATATAGAACTATATACTTCAGCCTGCCGCCCCTTCCTACTTCATCCCACGAAAAAAAACCTAACCGACTTCTAATCGTAACGTGGTCTATTTCTCGTCTTTCACAGTGTCAATTTCCTGTACGCCGTGCGGTATTTTCCATCTACCTGTTACCAATATACCAACATCAAACCACGACACATCGTGACCTTCCTTGACCAATCGCTGCCCACCTTACGGGAAAAAATAACCCACTTCTGTCACTCAAATTCGAAATGGCTGACGACTAGCATCACGCTTGAAACTCGCGAGTATCAACGAATCTGAATGAATTTTCTCTCTCTCTCTCTCTCTCTCTCTCTCTCTCTGAGTATATATATATACTCTTTTGCTCTTTTACTTGTTTCAGTCATTTGACTGCGGCCATGCTGGAGCACTGCCTTTAGTAGAGCAAATCGACCCCAGAACTTATTCTTTGGAAGCCTAGTACTTATTCTATCGGTATCTTTTGCCGAACCGCTAAGTTATGGGGACGTAAACACACCAGCATCGGGTGTTA
>NC_068989.1:45250297-45251071 GCF_001194135.2 Octopus bimaculoides | reverse complement strand
GGGGGGGGGGACAAACACAGACACACAAACACGCACACATATATACATATACATATATATATATATGTGTGTGTGTGTGTGTGTGTGTGTGTGTGTGTGTACATATATACGACGAGCTTCTTTCAGTTTCTGTCTACCAAATCCATTCACAAGGCTTTGGTTGGCCTGAGGCTATAGTAGAAGACACGTGCCCAAAGTGCCACGCAGTGGAACTGAACCCGGAACTATGTGGTTGGTAAGCGAGCTACTTACCACACAGCAACTGAGAAAGTTAAGAAGACTGTTTGGGATGTTGTCTTAGTATTCTAATAATGAAGGATATAATCAATGGAATTACCTTTGTATATAACTGATATTCCTTTATGTACAACGGATTATTTCAGCCTTCGAATTGTAAATACAAATAAAAGTCATTACTATTCTACTTCCGCGTGTTTGACATTCTACAGTCATTTGGCTTTTATAAACATCGGTTTCAAATTTTGGCTCAAGGCCTGTAAGTTTGGGACAGGAGATAAGTCGATGACTGATACTTATGTCATTCTACTCTGAAATGATGAAAAGCAGATTCGAACTCGGCGGAATTTGAACTGAGACGGACGAAATGCCGCGTGGCATTTTACCCGGCATGCTACGATCCTACCAGCTCGCTGCCCTGAATTTTACAAATATTCATAATTATTGTCTTCTTAAATTTTTCAGGGGAAATTTAGCCCTAGAAAAGAAAAATACTTGATTAATTAAAACAAATAAAGACAGTTATAGATGTTAATA
>NC_068989.1:45246567-45249985 GCF_001194135.2 Octopus bimaculoides | reverse complement strand
ACCGCTAGATTACGGAGACGTAAACCCACCACCAACCGTTGTCAAGCGATGTTGGGGGGACAAACACAGACACATATATATAAATACATATATACGACGGGCTTCTTTCAGTTTCTGTCTACCAAATCCACTCATAAGGCTTTGGTCGGCCCGAGGCTATAGTAGAAGATACTTGCCCAAGGTGCCACGCAGTGGGACTCAACCCAGAACCATGTGGTTGGTAAGCAAGCTACTTACCACACAGCCACTCCTGCGCCTATATGTTTATGTAACATAAATAGAATATAACTTTAAACGTTAAAATGTTCTCTCTTCTTTCTCTTGTTGCAGGAAATACGGTTTCAGATAACGACCAGAAAAATATCCAAAGAAATCTGAAGGGGTAGACTTTTCTAGTTCATTTAAGCATTGAATGAATTTGAAAGTAAATATATTTGTAGCTGCTGCCCTCTACGAAACGAAGGGCAGTATATATTATGATAGTTTTCGTGTATGATTGCTCTCTTGATTTATTTTGTTTTGTTATTTGATTGTTTTTATTGATTAAAATAAACGAGGACTCCTGATGCCATGCCTTGCCACTTGGAATGAAAGTCAAAATGATTTAAGTTAAACGTTTCCAAATGGAAAATGTAAACAAGTACAAGGCAGAGATTCCACAGCCAGATGGCGCCTTCTACACAAACACATGCAAACAGACAAATACCGATATGAATAAATTTATACATGCAAGTATATTAATGGATAGTGTGTGTGTGTGTATGTGTCTGTGTGTGTGAGTGTGTGTGTTCGTCCGTGTGTCTTGTGTGTGTGTTCGTCCGTGTGTGGTGTGTGTGTGTGTATGAATGAGTGAAGGAGCGTGTGCATGAATGAGTGTGTGCGTGCGTGTGTGTGTCCGCGTGTGTATACATATGTGTGTGTGTATGCATGTGCATGTGTGTGTGAAAATGAGAGTGAGAGAGAGAGAGAGAGAGCTTGTAAGCGAATGTATTTGCATTTGTGTACAGTTTGATAAATAGCAAGAATTCGTGTCAGCTCAATGAAACAAAGAACGATATTTTATTGTTAAAATTTTCCAAAACTTACCAAAACCATTACAGTCATAAAATATCTATTCTAATTATGCTAATTATTCCAACCTAAGTCACAGCACACCTCACCACACAACACAAACCGCATTTTAAGACACTGCTAAGCCTTCACACCTTCCCTGGTTCCACCCATCGGAAAATTGCTAAAGTTTCATTTCATTTAAAGTCCCCTAATTAAACAAAAACGCTTCAAAGAGGTGGGACGGATTGGTGTGTGGTACAGGCAATTAGGAAGCGAAAAATCTGAATAACAAATCAGAGAACAATTTGTAAATCTCGTGGGTTAAATTATCTCGATTAATTTCATTGGAATAATCAGATAATTAAGCATATAAGTTCATGAATAGATATTGTAAGATTATATGCATACCGATCGTTACTAATGTGTATTTACGGAGCTCGTCTGGTCACTTTTGACTCAGGAAGATATTAAAGCACGCACATTATTATATTAGCTCTGATTCACTGACGGGCGCATAAAATCCATTAATTTCCCTTCAAGGCGGCTAGTAAGGAGTGTAGAGTAGGTTGATACAATCGTGAGGTGTCGGTGGTGGCGATATTGGTCATGTATGAAGAGGAGGTAAGCTCGACTCAAAGAGTGGATTAAGTTTGCTTTTGATTTTATTTTTCTTTAACTTTAATGAAATAATGACACATGGAACTATTATTATTATTATTATTATTATTATTATTATTATTATTATTATTATTATTATTATTATTATCATTATTCTTGGTGTTGTTGTTGTTGTTGTGGTTGATATTGATATTTTGATACCTAAAAGGATACAGACATGTCAGTTAATTAATAGCGTATGTATATTGCTGAACTTAAGGGGGTAATAGGAGAATGTCATGACAATGCAACATCATTGCAACAATTTATGGCAGCAAATTTAGTATTCTAGGTTCAAAGACTACCGACGCTTGACTTTCCCATTCATTCTTTTTGATTAAATGACGTAACAATTATATATTGATTTCGAGTTTTGGCACAAGGCCAAAATTTAGTGGGAGTGGCTAAACCGATGTAACCGACCTCAGTGTTCAACTGGTACTTATTTTATTGATTCCGAAAAAAATGAAAGCAAAGTCGACCCTGGCAGTATTTGAACCTAGAGCGTAAAGATGGACCAAATGCCACTAAGCATTTTTCCCGGTGTGCTGATGATTCTTCCAAGAAGGTAGAAATTATGTGATCTGGTGGTCTCATCGTTGGAAATGGCAGGCATTTTACCTCCCCGCTAGCAATATGATTAAGAGCGTATTTTTGCACCAAAAGTCAATATGAGAATTTTTTTCATGGTATCTACCGCAGTATATTTTGTTCTAACAGTACTTCTACGTTTAAGTAGGGATAAATATTACATCTCGATATTTATACTGCCTCTGTCGCTAATATTCATTTTTTAAGTAGCTCACTTGATAATCGCGACACCAGCGCTTGTTTTGGCACTGTTTTTTCTGTATATCACTGGCAGGGAGATGAGTTGCTGCTATCTCTAGCGGTCGAGCGTCCGTCATTGAGGAAACTAAGGAAAGTTGAAATCACGTGCTCTGGTCATCTCAGAGTTGGAGATGACGGGGATTTATCTCCCTGCTAGTGATATAAACTAGAGTGCATTTTGCGCCATTCTAACAGAACATACACTTTAAGTGGAGATGAATATTACCTCTTAGCATTGATACTGCCTCTGTCTCTAATATATATTTTTTTCAAACAGTGATATATTGGAGTGCTGTCACATGTCGAATTTCGCGCTCTCATACTGAACTTGGTGAAATTCATAAGTTCTTTCTAAGTTCTTTCCCTTACTTTTCTTGATAGGGGTTGTAGTTAACCCGAACGGTTTTTGTTCTCATAACTAATGTCATTTCAAAATTATTACAAATTCTTTCAGCTCACCGCACGAAAACACCGCACAACTACGTGTTAGTCATGCAGAGAATTTCCTTGAAATTTTTCCCAATATCTATACTATTCGTTGGGTAATTCTTCACTGGAGAAGTATATATAATATATGATATAGTTCTTTTCTTGAAAGGCATATCAACTCTGGAAAATTTTTGATTCTTGAGATGAGCTCTCTTTCTCATTGGGAGCTGTTATGAGTTGTGGGTGGAGATAGTTTTAATAAATCGATAATTTATGTTATGTGGTATTTGTCTATGTTAGATAGATAGATAGATAGATAGATAGATAGATAGAAATGTGAATGTATGTATGTGAGAGTCTGTGTTTGTGTGTTGTGTGTGTTTGAGTGTCCGTGTGTGTGTATTGTGTGTGTGTGTGTGTGTGTGTATGTGTCCGTGTGTGTTGTGTG
>NC_068989.1:45245106-45246557 GCF_001194135.2 Octopus bimaculoides | reverse complement strand
TGTGTGTGTGTGTGTGTGTATGTGTCCGTGTGTGTTGTGTGTCCGTGGGTGTTGTGTGTATACGTGTGTGTGTGTGTGTGTGTGCGTGTGTGTATATGTGTATATGTGTGTGAGATAGAGAGAGAGAGAGAGAGAGAGAGGCTTGTCGTTCAAACTTGACCAGGCCCTTACACATATATTTGCAAACCCTGAAAAGACTAACTAGTACACATACATTCAACTCTATCTTCTCCGTACTACAGATGTTTACTCAAGAGTAAAGCCATCGAATTGGACCAGTGCATCTTCCTTCCATTGTTGTCGCAGGAGTTGGCATCAGTACACAAAGAGCCAGAACTAATACTGAAAAACATCTCACTCGACTCGCTTTCAGCGTTTCCCAATCTTTCTTTGCCAAACAACCAACATACTTGATATCATGTAACACTAATTTTATATCCTCATGTAATACAGGTTGTGGTTATAATTGAAGAGGTATATGGATGAGATGGTGAACCAATGTTCTAACTGAATTTTATCGATGTCTTGCACTGGATTAGACCTTTTTAATCGATCCTGAAAAACTGAAAAGCAATGCTGATCTCGGCTTCATTTTAACTCAAAGTGTAGATTCATTCTGTCCAACTCTCAAAGCTGGTCACTTTAACAATACGCATAACGAAATAACAATACGCATAACGTTTTTGGTTTATTTTATTTTGATATAAATATTTTATAGAAAAACATTCCATCAATAGAAAATATGTAAGGTGATGCCAATAAGTAGAGACAAGGACATGACATTGTATTTCCTTGCCATAGATCGTTAAATGTTATTATTATATGTTGGAAAAGATTCTTTATCAAATATAGAGTAGAAAATTCGGAGAAGTGTTACTATCGGCAAAGCATTCTGGTGTGTTTCAAATGCGTATACTGATTTAATTGAAGCCTGGTTAGTTTGCAGACAAATCAATGAGAGTTTTAATTTGCTGATGTTTATATTGGAGCTAAATCTCCTTCTTGCTCAGATTGGCCTGGTGTGTTCGTTACTGAAGAAACTAAATCTATTCCAAAAACTGGTGTCTGACCATCGACCCATTTCGTTCTTCAATGAAGTTGCCTGAGACACGTTGTAAGTATTAAACACACCGTTATTTCCACCTAATATTGTTTCAAGATCGTATATTGGTATATGTGCGCACGTGTGTATCTTCCCAGAAAAATATATCAAAATAAATCAGAAAATATACCAAATGATGTTTTTTTATTGTTCATCCCCAGATCAGACCTGCTTGAAAAAAAAAAAACGAAGATCAAATTATTTTCAGCCTCTGACTATTCAGCCACATATATCTGTGAGTAAGTTTATCCCGTTTGTATATTTGTGTGGTCAAATGATTGAAACAAGTAAGAATAAAAGAATATGTGTGTGTGTGTGTGTGTGTGTGTGTGTGTGTGTGTGTGTGTGT
>NC_068989.1:45243847-45244797 GCF_001194135.2 Octopus bimaculoides | reverse complement strand
ATACATATATATATACATACATACATATATATAATGCCTTTTCTTGATCTGATAATTTTTCCACTTAAATAATTAGACGTTTATAAATAATTAGGTGTACATATACATAAATATATGCACGCATACATACATGTGCGTGCGTATGCGTATGGAGGTATGTGCATATGTATGCTTGATGCATGCGTGTCTCTATGTATATGTATGTGTGTATGTATATATGTATGCATACACCTGCATATATATATATATATATATATATATATACCACACACACACAAATATACATTAACACACACTTACACTCACACTCACACAATATAAAGATACATATAAAACGATATATTTGATGGTCCAGTTAAAGGGAATATACACTTCATCCCAATTCCCTTCTGGATACATGTACTTTCACCAGCCACACCCGACCACATCCAGTCACATCCAGCCACACCTAACCATGCCGAGACACAATCAGCGCATGCCAACGCAACCTCTACTACCCACTTCACGCCAAACCGGACAAGACCAGACCAGACCAGACCAGACCAAGCCTGACCAGACAAGGAATCTTTACATTCACGTGATTCTCATCGGCCGCTAACGATGAATGAAAATCCCAGGAAGCTTCTGGAAATCCTTCGTTTAACAAGACGCTTATGACTATGGCTTAACCTAGAGCGCTACTATCGTTCCGGAAATGTTATTCTTCAAGCCGTGATGTTTCGCCTAAAAGCAGGAATTAGCTGAAATATATCCGCCAGAAATACTCTAATTAAACAGCGTAAATCCCTCTCAGATTGTCAGACATTCCGATGAACGGCTGAAGCAAGGAGGGCGTTCTCTAGGCGGCCATTGTCTGCCTGGCTGCTTTGTTAATTGTTATTGATGCTGGTGTTCATAATGTTCTTCTTCTTCTTCTTCTTCTTCTTCTTCTTCTTCTTCTTCTTCTTCTT
>NC_068989.1:45242522-45243520 GCF_001194135.2 Octopus bimaculoides | reverse complement strand
TTCTTCTTCTTCTTCTTCTTCTTCTTCTTCTTCTTCTTCTTCTTCTTCTTAGTGGTGGTGGTGGTGGTCGTCGTCGTCGTCGTCGTCGTGGTAGTAGTGGTGGTGGTGGTGGTGGTGGTGATCGTGGTGGTTGTGGTGGTCGTCGTGGTGGTCGTGGTCGTGGTGCAGTCCCCTCTTCTGCGTTGATCGAGCAGCCAGACCAATGATTAAAGTTATTCAAGTCATGACAAGCATGACTATGTGGTTAAGAAATCCGCTTTGAAACCACTTGGTTTCAGATTCAATCCCTCCGCGCGGCACTTTGGACAAGTGTTTTATACTATGGGTCCAGGTCGACCAATAGATGGTGAATGAACTTGGCCGAGGGAATGTGTTTGGAATCCAGGCGTATATAAGTTCACACGCAGAGATATACTCATATGTCCACATATATATTATTCCTTAACAGGAATAATACAGACAATGATTTCGACGTTTCGACCAGTTCAGCCATTATTGGACTGTGTCATATGTATATGCGTGTTTATGCACACACGCACACACACACACACAGACACACGTGTGTGTGTATTGGCTTCTTTATGCCACCGAAATGAAGCGGTTTTAATAGGTACCAAACATTCAAAACGAAAATCAGAAAATTCTGGCTTGTCCATTTCTATGTCAGTTGGAGATTTAGCTGCTATTTCTGGCTATCAAAGTGACTACGTAGGCACCTTATCGTTGGCGTGTAATCTTCAAAAGGAAAGGAACAAAACGGACAACCAGCTGGTCGACCGGTAATAGATAGATAGATAGATAGATAGATAGATAGATAGATAGATAGATAGATAGTAGCAGTAGTAGTAGTAGTACTAGTAGTAGCAGTAGTAGCAGCAGCAGCAGCAGCAGCAGCAGCAGCAGCAGCAGCCGTAGTAGTAGTAGTAGTAGTAGTAGTAGTAGTAGTAGTAGTAGTAACAGCAGCGGCAACTGGTGTAGTAGTAGGGTGGAGATGATTG
>NC_068989.1:45239836-45240638 GCF_001194135.2 Octopus bimaculoides | reverse complement strand
TATAGCAAAAGTTTAGATTCAGATGAATATGGTACTTAAGTTGAGGCACCAAACTTTAGTACGGTATCATCCATACAATTTCAAGATAATGTGATTAAAATCAAAATACGTAACAAGGATATCCAGAGGTAATGCAGCACGATCGTTTCAAGCAACTCCCTTTAATTGAACGATGCAACCATTACATCAATTTAAACGCAGATCAATCTTCAGCTACATAAAAACATAGAATTTAATTAAATTAATACAGATGGACACATTAGCATAATTTTACCTAAAATCTCGAAGAAGGTAAGGAGACAAAGAACATGCTGTCTTAACTTAAGCTTAGAAGCTACTAAGGTAAAATTATACTAATGTGTCCATCTGTTTTGATTTAATCAAATTCTATGTTTTTATGCAGCTTAGAATTGTTTTGCATTTAAATTGATGTAATGATTGCATTGCTCAATTAAATGGAGTTGCTTGAAACGATCGTACTGCATTCTAGATATCCTTGTTGCTTATTTTGTTTATATATATATAGCAATAATAAATCTCTGACTCTGTGGGACCGTCACATTAAGGTGGCAAATATCTTTCACGATACATGTATATTACACTTTTACTGTTTTACTTGTTTCAGTAATTTCAGTGTGATCATGCTGGAGCTCTCCTTTTTAGCTGAAGAATCGACCACTAGACCTATTCTCTATAAGCCTGGTGCTTATTTTATCAATCCTTTGGCCTAACCGCTAAGTTACTAACATCTGTTATCAAGCGATAGTGGGGGACAAACACAGACACAAATACACATAAATAT
>NC_068989.1:45238221-45238991 GCF_001194135.2 Octopus bimaculoides | reverse complement strand
TATATATATATGTATGTATGTATATACATATATACAGAGTTATTCAAACAATGAATCGATTTCATTACGCAATAAGGAAAAGCAATAGAAAACTCCAGATAAGTCACAAGTATTTACTCAGAATCAACTTTTATTTCCTGTCTTAAAAGTGTTCAATGTGATGACCACCTGCAACACGGAAAATATCAATTCGATAAGAGAGTTCCTCCTAGACGCGTATATGCTTGGTCTGCGAGATCCCCAGACGTTACCGTGTGTAATTTTTTCTTGTGGAGGTATGTAAACGTTCGCACTTATGTTCCACTGCTACCCACTAACTGCGATAGCCTTAAAACATCGAATAACAACAGCGATCAACACAGTGGATCGTGATATGCTGATATTGAAATATTTCGCGAGTCTGAGAAACGTGGTGTCTGCAACTGAAGTTACAGTGAAAATGTTGAAGCAAGCTTTGTAGAAGGGATTCATGCCTTCAGCATTTTAAAGCTTGTTTGGAAGGCAAAGGTCTGTCCAAAACTATTAAAATATCCATTTTCAATAGGAAGGACAAATCCTTCTTGTTATATACTCTTTTACTCTTTTACTTGTTTCAGTCATTTGACTGTGGCCATGCTGGAGCACCACCTTTAGTCGAGCAAATCGACCCCAGGACTTATTCTTTGTAAGCCTGGTACTTATTGTATCGGTCTCTTTTGCCGAACCACTAAGTTACGGGGACGTAAACACACCAGCATCGGTTTTCAAACGATGTTGGGGGGACAAACACA
>NC_068989.1:45236369-45237972 GCF_001194135.2 Octopus bimaculoides | reverse complement strand
ATATATATATATATATATATATATATACATATATACGACGGCTTCTTTCAGTTTCCGTCTACCAAATCCACTCACAAGGCTTTGGTCAGCCCGAGGCTATAGTAGAAGACACTTGCCCGAGGTGCCACGCAGTGGGACTGAACCCGGAACCATGTGGTTGGTAAAAAAGCTACTCACCACACAGCCACTCCTGCGCCTGATGCAGAATTATAGTAAGTAAACCCAAATACCCGCAAAAAGCTCCAAACACTCGCGAACACATTCAGAAACATCCTAAATATTAGGCACCTTGCTATAGTGAATAATAAAACGCAGTAGGAACGCGTTGGCCAACAAACAGTGATATATATGAAGAGTTGCGTAGATCGTATGTTAAAAAGAGTAGATGGATGTGGAGAACACGCAGGTTGGAACCCACAAAGAGAAAAAAGAAGGCAGGGCGCTCAAGAATCGCCTAATGGAGATTAATAAAGGAGGAACTGAAGATAACGTCGAAGACACGGATCTAAGTGATGAAAAAAAGGAAAACAAGATATACAAGGCGGAGCGCATAGGATAACTGCTGTAGAGAGTCAATGTCCTGTGTAGAGCACAAACAAGTCATAATGATTAAGGTGACGATAATGCTTGGAATATTGGGGAAAAAATACGAGTTGTATGACCAAAGAAATATTATCTATGAAAGAAATATTATTCATTGGTAAATAATGTTTGTTTGTTTCAGTGTTGTTGCATTTTTGTTTTTTTGTTCCCACTATTGTTGATTTGGATGTTGCTAGTGTTGTTTTGAATCGTGACAGCCTTGTGATAATGTAGTATTGTCACCAGTTGAAATTGTTTATTGTCCTTCAACTGCAGCGAAGCAGCAGCAACAACAACAACAACAACAACAACAGCAGCAGCAGCAGCAGCAGCAGCAGCAGCAGTAGTAGTAGTAGTAGTAGTAGTAGTAGTAGTAGTAGTAGTAGTAGTAGTTAGTAGTAGTAGTAGTAGTAGTAGTAGTAGTAGTTAGTAGTAGTAGTAGTAGTAGTAGTATAATGTTCTAAAAGAAGAAATGACTGTTCTATGATTATGGGTGTGTCTTATCATCCCTGCTTACACATATATCTTTAATCAAAGACGTCCCACCCACGACATATCCCACCTTATTTTAGACATAATAGATCTAGGGTTGAATTATCCAAAAGTGTCCGTCCTGACTTGTTGGAAAATGGTAAAGTATGATTCCTGACAGATTCAACCGCTATTTCTAGCAGGTCGTGCAAACTGCTCAGAAACTATAGTTGTTAGTGTTGTTGTTTGTAAGCCTTAGGTCAGATCTCTTCTATGAAACGTATGACACCTAGGTAGCCGGCGAAATTACTAGTTGCTAACTGCAAGCTTATAATTCTAAATACATCAGGACTTCATTTAGTTGAAGAATATATATGCTTCGTTCTCGTACATATTTACAAGAAATATGACTAAAGACAGTTCTTCTATAACCATTTTCTTTTGTTTTCAAATACATTTAAATCTAATTCCTTATTTTTAAAGCAGCTGGTATTACTTGAGAAAGAATTGACTTCTATTTCTAGCTTGGCGTGGAACTTCTTTCAAAGTT
>NC_068989.1:45234962-45236173 GCF_001194135.2 Octopus bimaculoides | reverse complement strand
GAACACATCTATAAATTTACACATTAAAATAGTAATATATGTTAATCTATGCGTTGATTCAATGAACTTTATTTTTCCCTAGAATTAAATAAGCTGGGGCATTCACTTGTTTCCTGTTCAGTTTTTTCATAACTAGAGTTATTTTTTTGATTATTGTTATGAGTCTTTCATAAATGTATTTTAGTTATTGTTATAAGGTTTTGTGAAGTCTGACGCAGCTGTCGTTGAATGGCCACTAGATCAGGAATTTATCAATTAATTTACTCTCCCGTATGCCATGAAGTCAGCATTTAGTATTGCTACTGTTGACTGTACTTTACGTTTTTTTACTTATATAAGTAAAAACGTTATTAAACTTAATTAATTTTTATTTAAATTCCAGAGATTGATGTTGCTACCCCTCTTAACTAGACTAACTGAGATTAACTGTGGTTCATCTCATTTTATTGTTTCATTCATTGACCTGCGGCCATGCTGGAGCATCAGGCTGCTGAAATCCTATCACTAGTGCCTCTCTCATTATGTTACATATTTTCATTATGTCTTTGATTGGCTTCCATAGTTTAAGTTATTGAATGCCGTACACTCAAGCCTGTTCCTATATGTTAAATATTACGAAGATGGAGAAATGGAGAAAAATAGGACTCGAATGCCAATGGCAAAGTGTTTTATTGAGTATTTTAAAAACAGTAAGCGTACATTTTCAACTTTAATAAAGTTCTAATACGTACGTGCACGCGCGCGACATATGGTGCAGAATCTTATAATCATTCTGCTTCTGAGTTCATTACCTAACCTGTCGGTAACGCTTTCACGTGATTAGAGAAGAAGAGAGAGGAAGAAAAGAGGGAGAGAGAAAAAGAGGGAGAGAGAAAAATAGAGAGAGAGAGAGAGCGTCTGTGACGCGAGGTAGAGGGGATGTAATTGTAACGCTTTCACGTGGTTAGTTGAGGAGACAGAGAAGAGAAAGGAAAAGGGGAAACAAAAAAAGCATAAAGTGAAGAGTGAGTCAGAGAGGAGGAGAAAGAAAAGAGGGAGAGAGAAAAAGAGGGAGAGAGAAGAGTCCATGACGTAAGGTAGCGAGGGCGTAATATTTATTACGTGTTTAAAAATAGTTAGTTGAAGGTAGTGATAATATAGAAGAGTAGAGTTTGAAATATAATTTTAGCAGAAAGGTGATGTTCTGATGGTGAGGTTAAAGAAAGCCAGAG
>NC_068989.1:45230823-45234746 GCF_001194135.2 Octopus bimaculoides | reverse complement strand
GAGGGAGAGAGAAAAAGAGGGAGAGAGAAGGGAGAGAAAGATGATGATGGTGGTGATTGAATAGTGAAAAGCGTATTTTTTAAAATTGAACTGTTTTTTTTTTATATCACCTGTCACTTAACGCATGCTTATAAGTGTAACTCCGTGAAATATTCCCACCTATTCATGTCGCAAATATATGCAATTTAACTAAAGATTGTATCATATGTGTGAGATTTTTTTGTTGTTGTTTATAAGAAAAAATGGCAAAATAAGAGAGAATATTTAATTTATGAGTGCTGTGTATTAAGTTTATAGAATTGTACATAAAGTATATAAAGTGTATATATAAAGTGCATTAAGTAATCATCGTATTCCCATTTCTTTCACTTTTCAATGAGTAACAGATGAGTGACTATCTTTCCATACAGACACAACACAGGCTACACTTTCAGGTGTTTTGGATAAAGTTTTCAGAAATAACCCAATAGTTTTACCATTAATTCTGTGAAATATTGAAGGGCCCCGCTAGTAAAATAAAAGAATATACATATACTTACGGAATGAAGTTTACGATAAGGGGTTAAGTATATATCGATGAATTATTGGTAGAATATTATCTAAGTTTAATGAATGTGTGTCTAAGTTAAATTGGGTAACTTTTTAGATTTTCCAACATTCGTATTCTTGGGCAAGGTCTTGTTTTGGTACAAGAAATATAGGCACTTAAATATTGTTCGTAATACAGACTTCAGGAGGGTGATGATGGGGAGGAAGCAATATAGTGTCAGGAAATATTCATATCAAATTTTGACACAAGGCTAGCAATTTCGGGGAGAGACTAAGTCGATTACATCGGCCTCAGTACTTCACTGGTACTTATTTTATCGACTCCGAAAGGATGAAAGGCAAAATCAGCCTCGGTGGAATTTGAACTCAGAGCGTAAAAACGGACGAAATGCTGCTAAGAAATGTTGTTACGTATGCTAAGAATTTCATTGTCTTGCCGCCTTATGTGACACGTGAAGCAAAAAAAAGTATTCTTCGCCCAAAATTGTGATACTGCCCACTTTACAAATTATTTATGTTATACCTCTCTTAAAGTGTTGAGCCGCAATGGCCCAGTGGTTAGGGCAGCGGACTCGCGGTCGTAGGATCGCGGTTTCGATTCCCAGACCGGGCGTTGTGAGTGTTCATTGGGTGAAAACACCTAAAAAAACTCCACAAGGCTCCGGCAGAGAATGGTGGTGAACCCTGCTGTACTCTTTCACCACAACTTTCTCTCACTCTTTCTTCCTGTTTCTGTTGTGCTTGTAATTCAAAGGGTCAGCCTTGTCACACTCTGTCACGCTGAATCTTCCCGAGAACTACGTTAAGGGAACACGTGTCTGTGGAGTGCTCAGCCACTTGCACGTTAATTTCACGAGCAGGCTGTTCCGTTGATCGGATCAACTAGAACCCTCGTCGTCGTAACCGACGGAGTTCCAACCACCTCTCTTAAAGGAGATGCGTAGCAGTGGCAGTTGCGTGCTGAAGCAAATGCATTGTGGCGTTTAGATTCGCCCATTTACGTCCTGTGATCAAATCCTTCCGAGACTTGATTCTTCTGAGAATTACAAATTCTCGAAGTTATAAGTTAATTGACTGTAGACTTGTGCAAAAATTTAAATACACTCTGTTATAAGCCTTTTGTTAATTTTTTTTTATAGTGTACTGGATAGCAATGATACTGATAATAGCCTTAGTGTACATCGAGGTTCGTCTTATGTTCTATAAGAATTGCTGAACATAATTCCAAGGCTGAGAAATAGACGGATACTGAGCAATTTTTTGGAGACAAATCGTCATTCGTGGCTGTACCTGTAGAGTTTATCGTGAAGAATGTTCCCGATAAGAATGAGCAAAGTGAAGAAGTTTGAAAACTATTTAGAACTCCTTAATAAAAAGGACCTCTGAAGAATGTTGATCAGCCAAACCGCATCGATGCGGAAACCATTCTGACGCATAGACGTCCTAGTAATTACACTGCTTTGCCCTTTTTCATCAAAACACATTTCTGTTGTAATACATTGCCTTTGTTTCGATTACTTTTCAAAATGATGAAGAATTTAGTAACATAACTTTGTCATTGTTAAGCTTGTGTTTGGAGCATAAATTAACATGAAATTTTGATGGAAAGTTTTGCTTTAGGTCACTTTATAACTGGAAGTTTGTATCATAGAACCAGTGGCTGACTTTGGTGGGTTGGTATGAAAAGGGTTAACTAGTTTAGGGTTAGGAATCCCTAGTACATTCCAGTTCCAAAACTTTTCATTTTGTATATTAGATTATGCTAAATCTAGTTCTATGTAGAAGTCAAAGTAAAGTATTTTCTGAAATACTGTAGTTTGATCATTGGTACTTTCCAGTGTTGATGTTCGCGGTGGGGGTGCTTATAGTTTGCTCAGTGTTGTACATTGCTTAATCTTTGCTGCTGTTTCTAACACAGATTATTTCTATTCTCAAAACGTCAGGCATAATGAGGGGGAAACTGATGATGCTTACGTATACGGTTCATCTGTGTCCAAGAGAGGTAGTTCTCAGTAAATCTAGGCTTCACAAAACCTAATAGACAAAGTATAAAAAAGCCATAAGGGTGGAAATTCTTCGCCAATTTGAAATAGTTTGGATGCGTGACCCTTTATCCTGGAAAAATTTTTTATCGGAACCATGTTTTAGAGAGCTATGCAAAATAATGCATTAGACAACAAAAATGACCTAAGGAAAAGACTGGGAATGCTAATTCACAAAGACAATAAGATGAAGGTTAAGTAATCGAGTATTATTGTCAAAAGAAATCAGGGAGGTATCAGTCTCAACAGATTACGTATCTCAAAAATTAAGTGAAGAAATTAATTATCTAAGTATAAAGATCTAG
Source organism: Octopus bimaculoides (assembly GCF_001194135.2). Taxonomy (NCBI): domain Eukaryota; kingdom Metazoa; phylum Mollusca; class Cephalopoda; order Octopoda; family Octopodidae; genus Octopus; species Octopus bimaculoides. The sequence continues at coordinate 45,231,850 of NC_068989.1, read as the reverse complement.
AAATTAGTATAACCATAATGTGGGGTTGAAAACTGAAACAATGTTTATAACAGGTAGCTTCTGAATGTTTTAAGAAATCCATGAAAACAAGTATAAAAACTAAAAAAAATAGGATTTTATAAATATATGCAGTATACCGTTAACTATATTACTAAGCACTGTACATGTCTGAAGTTACTTTTAAAATTACAGAGACCATAAAGACAAAAGCAAAACACTGCATATACCCAAAAGTTTGAAATCTGTGTACGATAATAGAGTAAAAACCAAAAGCACAAAGCACGGTTTTTCACATGATAGTTTACTAATTACAAATGTTATCTATAAAATATAAGCTGTTTAATTAACCGTTGTTGTTTAATATAGCAATTTTTACAAAATAAATAATCCATTCTCATAATAAAAAATAAAGGAGTGTAGACAATGTAAGCGATGTAACATGCCAATGAATTTCATAATTGTATTCTAAACATTTTTAACATTTATTTACGAATTACAAATTAAAATTAAAAATAATTGCAGCGTAAAGAACGCAATTAGGAAGTTAGTTCTATGAATAAAACTTCAAAATTGGATCCGGTTATGCATGAAAAGATAAACATGTTTTTTTCTGTTACATTGTCGCGTTGGCTTATTATTATTATCATTATTACTATTACTATTATTATTTTTATTATTATTATTATTATTAGTAGTAGTAGTAGTAGTAGTAGTAGTAGTAGTAGTAGTAGTAGTAGTAGTAGTAGTCTACTACAACAACTACTGCTACTACTACTACTACTACATCCTACGAATATATCCTACACTGTAGTATAAATTGAATACAACTTTTGAAAATTATACGCTGTTAATATGAGTTACACACCTGATATGTGCCCACACATTGCATATATGTAAACACACACACATATGCATTTGTATATATCTGTGTATGTATATGTATGTTTGTGTATGTATGTGTATGTATATGGATGTGTATGTATGTATATATATATATATATATATATATATATATATATATATATAT